>NC_064809.1:13208539-13431913 GCF_023721935.1 Panthera uncia | reverse complement strand
CTCTCCCTCTCTCTCTCTCTCCCTCCCTCCCTCCCTCCCTCCCTCCCCACTCATGCTCCTTCTCTCTCAAAATAAATAAATAAAAATTTTAAAAAAGTAAGTAGGGGCTCCTGGGTGGCTCAGTCGTTTGAGCATTAGACTCTTCGTTTCGGCTCAGGTCATGATCTCCCAATTTCTTGAGTTCGTGCCCCACATTGGGCTCCACGCTGGTAGTGCAACAGTGTGCTTGAGATCCTATCTCTGCCCTTCCCCTACTGGTGCTGTCTCTGTCTCTCTCTCAAAATAAATAAACTTAAAAAAAACCTAAAATATTCAAAAAATTAAAAATAAATAAACATTTTAAAAAGTAAGAAGTAATTCATTCATAAAAATGTGTTAGATACCCTATATACATTTTATGTTAATATATATTAAGTTAATGCAGAAGGAAAAGTTAAGCAGCTTCACATGACTAATTCATTGTCTAATTTTATGTATTCACCTGTGCGAACTTGTCTTCCTCTTTTGCAGAGTTCTTCCCCTCAGACTCATAGAGTTCAAGGCATACTGAAGATATACTTCCGGGGGCTTGTAATGTGTGTTGTCTTCGAGCCGGCAAAGGAGTCCCTGATGGGAACAGTACTGTGAAGCTTTTGGCTCCTGATTCATCGACTCCCTAATAAGCAGAAAAATAATATATGTATCCTTTGATATTTACCATTACAATTATAAAGCCATTCCTATTATAAATGTAATACTTATTCCTGACAACATAGGCAAAGAACACAGAAATGATCCTGAATCCCAACCTACTTCACTTAACAATAAATTGAAACATGTATCCCTCTATCTGTATGTGAAGCTTCTGATTAAAATTACAATGAAGAAATTAACATGCTAGGTAAATGCTAACTTAAAGAACATAAGAAACTCATTAAATGTAAAATTATAAATCTAAATTTAAAATTTTTACCAGTATACAAGGTTTTACTGTAAAAACATGGTATATATAAATAACTATGGCAATAAATTTATACTACTTTTATTGAAAAGTAAAGAAAAGCTAAACATACCTTAACTAAAATATCTTTGGCTGAACATTCTATCTTAAGAGACTCTTCGACTAAAAGGTTTTCTTTGCCAGTAAGAATCCCTGCTTCTATAGCTGCACCTATAGGGATGACTTCATCAGGAGGGACAGAATTCAGAAGCTCAACATTTGGGAAAAGATCCTTAATCAGCTGCTGTAGCCTTGGGATGCGAGAAGACCCTCCACAAAGAACAACCTAGAAAATAAAAATAATTTTTAGGTTTTTACTTTTAGAACAATGGTTGTTTCTCAGAATTAAGTGTTATAGGTTCAGCCATCTTTACCACATATAATGGTAAATACAAGCCCTATTTTATCATACATTATATTGTGCTTAAAATATATATAAATAAATATTTAATACATTGTTGGTATTTAACAAATTCTTTACTCATAAACCACAAAATTTAAAAAGGAGCAATCTCACCACACATTAGAAGTACAGTACAGCCACATACACGTGGCTCGTGATTAATTTTGGGCATATGAGGCTTAACCATAAATTTCATTTAAACAGGAAATATATTAATACTTTGTATTATTCCAATACTTCTAAAAGAAATGTTTGTGGGGTGCCTGGGTGGTTCAGTCAGTTAAGCGTCCGACTTTGGCCCAGGTCACGATCTCACTGTCTGTGAGTTCGAGCCCTGCGTCGGGCTCTGTGCTGACAGCTTAGAACCTGGAGCCTGCTTTGGATTCTGTGTCTCCCTCTCTCTCTGCCCCTCCCCTGCTCATGCTCTGTCTCTCCCTGTCTCAAAAATAAATAAAAACATTAAAAAATTAAAAAAAAAAAAAGAAATGTTTGCATAAATCTGCAGCATTTTTGTGACAATCTGTCTTCACCATGGAAGAATACTAAATTTTCTTGAGGAAAAAGATGTTTTATACAAATACATTTTAAGCCCTTGGTGCCATCTGATTAAATACGTTGTCTCTAAAGAACTTTATATAAAATTGCTCCTTTATGAGCTTGTCCACACATCTAGCACCCCAACTTTTATGGCTGTCATGTGAGGGGATGGGGCTCCAAATCACCCAGCTCTGCCAGTCAGAGGGGCTGGCATTCATGAGTCCCACAGGACTATCCAAAACAAAGAAGCAGTTTTTAAATCAGTGAAGCAGCACCCTGTGCCCAGTGGCTAGATACCTGGGCTCACCACAGACAGAGCCAGGCAAAAATACCCTTTTTCCAATTTCTCCCTGGAAGAGGTTTAACTACATACTTCCCAGGTGCCACCTGAGAGTTTGGCTTCCAATCAGCCGGTATGGAGGTCCTGACTATAATCCTCCTCTTTGGGACACTTACAGTGGTTGGCACACTGTCAACCACTGAGAGCCGCTAAGAACAGGGATGGCAGCTTAGGCATAAAGGTTTGAAAGGCAACCAGGAACTTAGGCTGGGCTGATGGACAAAGTTCATTTCCTACGTAAGTCCAGCGTACCTCTAGGTTGGAAGAGATGACGGTTTTATGTAATGCACAGAAACCAACATAGAGAGTCAATATATGTATTCCAAACAAAATAACAAAAGAATTCTATTCAGAAACCTATCTAATAAAACAAAAGTAAATGATTTTCCCAACAGAGTTAAAAATAAGAGTAACAAAGATGATCACTAAGGTCAGGAGAGTGATGCATAAATAAAATGAGAATTTTAACAAAAAGACAGAAAATGTTAACAAAATACCAAACAGAAATCACAGAGCTGAAGAATACAATAACTGAACTGAAAAATTCCATACAGGGGTCCAACAGCAGACTATACCAAATGAAAGAAAGGATTTGTGAACTCAGAGACAGGATAGAGGAATTCATCTAAACAGAGGAGCAAAAAGAAAAAAAAAAATGAAAAAGAATTAAGATAGCTTAAGGGACTTACAGGATCAATAGTTAGCACACTAACATACATATTATAGGGGCCCCAGAAGAAAGAAAGAAAAAGGAGCAGAAAGCTTATTAAAAAGGGTGAAAACTTACCTAACCTGGGGAAAGAAAGATCCAGATCCAATAGGCACAAAAATTACCAAATAAGATGAATAAAGAGATCCACAATGAGACACATTATAATGAAAGTGTCAAAAGTTAAAGACAAAGAGAGAATCTTAAAAGCCCCAAGAGAAAAGCAACTTGTTACAAGGGAACTCCCATAAGATGATAAGCAGATATTTCAACAGAAATCTTGGAAACCAGGAGGGATATATTCAAAGTGCTGAAAGAGAAACACCTGTCAGCCAAGAATAATCTACCCAGCAAAGCTGTCCTTCAGAACTGAAGGAGACACAATGTTTTAAACACAAACAAAAGGTGAGGGAGTTTATCACCACCAGATCAGCCTTACAAACTATGTTCAAGGGGTCCTTCATGCTGAAACAAAAGAATGTTCATTAATAACATGAAAGCATATGAAACTATAAAACCACTGGTAATGGTAAATATATACAGTTGACCTTGAACAATTAGAGAGTCAGGGACACCGATCCCATGCATAGTTGAAAATCCATGTACAACATCCGACTAACCCAAAACTTAACTATTAATTGCCTACTGTTGGCCAGAAGCCTTACCATTAACACAGTTGATAAACACATGTTTTGTATATGTATTACATACTATATTCTTACAATAAAGTAAGCCTGAGAAAAGAAAATGTTATTAAGAAAATCATGAAGAGGGGCGCCTGGGTGGCTCAGTCAGTTGAGCGTCCAACTTCGGCTCAGGTCATGATCTCGCGGTATGTGAGTTCGAGCCCTGCATTGGGCTCTGGGCTGACAGCTTGGAGCCTGGAGCCTGCTTTGGATTCTGTCTCCCTCTCTCTCTGCCCCTCCCCTGCTCATGCTCTGTCTCTCTCTGTCTCAAAAATCAATAGAAACATTAAAAAAAATTTTTAAAAAATCATGAAGAAGAGAAAATACACTTATAGTACTACGCTGTATTTATTGAAAAAAAATCCACCTATGAGTGGATCTGTGCAATTCAAACCTGTGTTGTTCAAGGGCCAACTGTGGTTAAATTCAGAATACTCTAATATTGTAATGGTAAAGGATAAGTCAGTTGTAACTCTAGTATAAAGGTTAAAAAACAAAGACAAAAATAATGGTAACTACAATAATTTGATAATGGACAAGTAATATAAAAACATGTAAACGGTGATGTCGAAAACATAAAATGTGAAGGAGTGCCAAGAATGTAGAGATTTCGCATGTGTTGAAGTTATTATCAGCTTCAAATAGGCTATTATAACTACAAGATGTTTTATGTAAGTCTCATGGTAGCCACAAAACAAAACTTATAATAGATACAACAAAAGATAAAGATATCAAAGCATACCAATAAAACCAAAGTCATCAAATCACAAAGAAAGAATAAAAGGAAGAAAGGAACAAATGAGCTACAAAATAGAAAACAATTAACAAATGGCAATAGTAAGTTTATAGTTATCAAAAATTAAATTATTTTCTGTACACTAACAACAAATTATTGGAAAGAGAAATTAAGAAGACAATCCCATTCACAAAAGCAATAAAAAGAATTAAGTATTTAGGAATAAATTTAACCAAGGAAGTGAATGATCTGTACACTGAAAACTATAAGGATATTGATGAAAGAAATTGAAGAAGACACAAGTTGAAAGATATTCCATGTTTATGGATTGGAAGAATTAATATTATTAAAATATTTGTATTTGTCCATTTGTATTTGTAGTATTTGTCCATACTACACAAAGTGATCTACAGATTCGATGCGATCTCTATCAAAATTTCAATAGCATTTTTCACAGAAATAGAAAAAACAATCCTAGAATTCACATGGAACCACAAAAGACCCAAAACAGCCAAAGCAATCTTGAGAAAGAACAAAGCTGGAGCATCACACTTCCTCATTTCAAAATATATTACAAAGCCACAGTAATCAGAACAGAATGGTATTGGCATAGAAGCAGACACACAGATCAACAGAAAAGAACAGTGAGCCCAGTAAAAAACCTACGCATATATGGTCAATTAATTTTCAACAAAGGAACCAAGAATATACAACAGAGAAAGGACAGTCTCCTTAATAAATGGAATGTGGAAAAGTGGACATCTACATGCAAGAAAATAAAACTGGACCACTATGTTACACCACACACAAAAATTAACTCAAATTGAAGACTGGAATTATGACCTGAAACTATAAAACTCTCAGAAGAAAATATAGGGAGGAAGGTCCTTGAAACTGGTCTTTGCAATGAGATTTTTGGATTTGACAGCTAAAGCCAAGGCAATAAAACCAAAAATAAACAGGTAGGACTATACCAAACTGAAAAGCTCCTGAATAACAAAAGAAACCATCAACAAAATGAAAAGGTAACCCATAAAAAGGGAAGAAATATTTCCAAACCACTTATCTGGAAAAGGGTTAATATGCAAAATATACCAGGAAGTCATAGAGTCAACAGCAAAAAAGCAACTTGATCAAAAAAAATAAATGGGCAAAGGACCTGAAGAGACATTTTTCTGAAGAAGATCTACAGGTGGCTAAGAGACACATGAAAAGATGCTCAACATCACGAATCATCAGGCAAATGAAAATCAAAACCACAATGAGGTATCACCTCACACTTGTTATGGTGACTCTCATCAAAAACACAAAAGATAACAAGTACTGGCAAAAATATAGACAAAAGGGAACCCCTGTACACTGCTGGGAATGTAAACTGATAGAACCACTATGGAAAACAGTTTGCAAATTCCTCAAGAAATAAAAAAATAGAATTACCATATGATGCAGCTATCTTACGAGTATATGTTCAAAGGAAATGAAATCACTACCTCAAAGAGATATTTGTACTCTCACGTTGATTACAGCATTATTCACAATAGCCAAGGTACAGAAATATCCTAAGTGTCTGTTGATGGATGAATGGGTAAAGATGTGGTATATATATAAACACAATGCAATATCATTCAGCTAAAAAGAAAAAAAAAAAAAAAGGAAATCCTGTCATTTGCAACAACATGAGCGAACATGGAAGGCAGTATGTGAGGTGAAATAAGCCAGACAGAGAAAGACAAATACTGCATGGTGTTAACTCGTATGTGGAATCTGAAAAAAAAAAAAGTCAAACTCATAAAGAAGGCAGAAAAGTGGTTGGAACTGGAGCATGGGGGAAATAGGGAGAGGTTAGTAGAAGGGTACAAAATTTCAGTTGTAAGTGAATAAGGTTTGAGGATCTAATGTATAACATGGTGACTACAGTTGATAATAATCATACTACATAACTGAGATTTGCTAAGAAAGCAAACTTAAGTGTTTTCACCCCTGACTCAAAAAGGTAAAAATATGGTGTGAGATATGTGTTAATTAACTCCACAGTGGGAATCCTTTCACAGTGTATACATCTAACAAATCTCACACTGTTTGCTAGGAATATCTTACGATTGTTTTTGTCAATCACACCTCAGTAGAGCTGAATAAAATTACTCCTTTATAAATAACTTTAATTTCCTTATTAGTTCATACATTTAACACTTATAACTCCAGAAGCATTCAGAATATTGAATAAATAGGTAGCCCCAAGAAGGGAAATCATCAATAACCACTTCTGACTTCGAAGTCGTTTTAGACAAAAGGATCCACTGATGAAAACCAGGTCTCTTTAACACTAGGTGTGAATTGATGAATAATACCATACTGATCTCCAGGTGAGGGCATGAGGAACATCAGCTGAATGATACCAAGAAAAAAAGAAAAGCAGGGTTGCCTTGGCAAAGTTCCCTAAGACTTCCCTAAAAGTTTGGGAGATAAGTAAACATAAAAGTCTTCTCTAAAATGTTATGATCCCAGATAAACACTATGAGAATAAAAATGTAAAATATGCCCTTTCAAATTTCTCACAGTCAATTTCAGAAAGCCTTATTAATAAGCAATTAAGTGATGCTATGCAAAAAAAAAAAAAAAAAATCAAACTAGAAAATCTTGGCTTTTGGAATTTTCATTTAAAAAAGTAAAAAATATTACCCTATGACCCAGCAATTACACTACTAGGTATTTATTTATCCAAAGGATACAGGAAGGCTGTTTCGAAGGGGCACATGTACTCCAATGTTTATAGCACCACTATCAACAATAGCCAGAGTATGGAAAGAGCCCAAATGTCCACTGACCAATGAATGAATAAACAAGATGTGGTATATATATACAATGGAGTATTACTCTGTGATCGAAAAGAATAGAATCTTGCCATTTGCAACAACATGGAGGGAACTAGAGTGTATTATGCTAAGGAAAATTAGTCAAAGAAAGACAAATATATGACTTCACTCATATGTGGAATTTAAGATACAAAACAGATGAACATAAGGGAAGGGAAACAAAAACAATATAAAAACAGGGAGGGAGACAAACCCATAAGAGACTCTTAAATACAGAGAAAAAAATGAGGGTGCCTGGAGGGGTTTTGGGTGGGGGGGGGCGATGGGCTAAATGGGAAAGGGGCATTAAGGAGGGTGTTATATATAAGTGATAGATCACTAAATTCTATTCCTGAAATCATTATTATACTATATGTTAACTAACTTGGATGTAAATTAATTTAAAAAATAATAAAAACAAAAAAGTAACAAATACTAACAATGTGTTACTATTAATGCTGATGGTAACCAGCAAGTTTTAATTTAAATAAATTCTTTAAATACGTAGTCTGTAGATTTCTTTTGTGACTTAAATTTTAGTACAAAATACATACATTCGGAACATAAATAACTTCTCTTACCAAAAGCTTTTCAAATATAACTTTCACAGTAATTTCATAAAACTGCTGTTAAGGAAAATCAAACTACCTTAACTACTTGGGTATTAAAAACATGAATTTAAACAACAAAGAAGAAAATAAAAATTACAGATTATTCTGAAAATATGAAAACAACAAAATCTGTCAAAGCCTGTGGAATAAAACCAAAGCTATTAAGTAGTAAAACTGTAGTTAACTTTTTTATTAGGGAAAAGAATAAATGAAAAAAATAAATTAGCATTCAGTACAGGAATTTAGGAAAATAATACAAGTGTCCTAAAAGGACTGGAAGAAATAAGGAAAAAATCAGAAATAAACCAATGAGAGAAGAGAAAAACATGACCTGAAAAAATCTAAAGAAGTTTTTCTGGGGATAGTAGTAACAGAAGTTTGAGCAAAAAACAAACACACACACACACACACAACAAATTATCTGTCAAATCTAGTAAAGGAAAAACAGAAAAACTCAAAAAGCAAAAAATAAAAAATAGAGAAACTGGCTGGTTTTAATTTCAAAAACTTCTGTATACTCTTAAATTTTAGTATCAAGGGGCGCCTGGGTGGTTCAGTTGGTTAAGCGTCCCACTCTTGGTTTTGACTCAGGTCATGATCTCATGATTTGTGAATTCAAGCCCTACATCAGGCTCTGCACTGACAACTCAGAGCCTGCTTGGGATTCTGACTGTCTGTCTCTCTCTCTTTCTGCTTCTCCCCTGCTCAATGTCTCTGTCAAAAATAAATAAACATTAAAAAAATAAATTTTAGTATCAAAAGATACATAAAAATAAAAAATTATAAGATTATACAAAGTCAGGGACACCTGGGTGGCTCAGTTGGTTGGGCGATCAACTTCAGCTCAGGTCATGATCTCGCAGTTCGTGGGTTCGAGCCCCGTGTCAGGCTCTGTGCTGACAGCTCAGAGCCTGGAGCCTGCTTCTGATTCTGTGTCTCCCCTCTCTCTGCCCCTCCCCTGCTCACACTCTGTGTCTCTCTGTCTCTCAATAATAAATAAACGTTAAAAAAAAAATAAAAATAAAAAGATTATACAAAGTCATATGTTAAAAACTTAAGAAATAAATTATCATGAAATAGGTCTATAAAACATGTAAATTAAAAATTGAAGCATCTGGGTGGCTCAATCAGTTACGCGTCCGGGTTAGGCTCAGGTCATGATTTCACAGTTTGTGAGCTCGAGCCCCACATAGGGCTCAGTGCTGACAGGCTTGGAACCTGGAGCCTGCTTCAGATTCCCTGTCTCCCTCTCTCTGCCCCTCCCCTGCTCGTGATCTGTGTGTCTCTCTCTCAAAAATAAATAAAAATTAAACCCATTTTTCAATCTAGTAGAAAGATGAAAGAAAGACCATGAGGATTACAGGTTTCAAGAAAAATGGTGGGGAACGTATTTCCTTTTGAAGAATGGTATGGTACAGTCAACCTGCTATTCTATGTGGCCGTCAGGCAGCTTAACTGTGGTATATATAGAACTTAAAAGATATTCATATAGTTTATGTGTAGAAAGAATGGACTTTTTTCATACCATCTGTGAGAGAAATCTCAGCACTGGTGCATCAGGTATGATAGATCAAAGGTCATTCTAACTGACATATTCTACATAAACACTACCAATACTCCTGTTCCCTATAAAAGATTCAATTTGCTGGCTCCTAGAGAAATGAATACTTTGGACTACTCACTTTGCAAGGGACCTGACACACTTTCTTGTGTTGAACTTAATTTACAGATATGAAAATGACAACGTAAAATCATATTCCCCACATTATGTGGTTAAAGATTGATTCAATGATTCATTCATTTATTCAGTAGGCTTCATGCCCAGCACAGAGCCCAAGGTGGGGCTTGAGCTCATGACCCTGAGATCAAGATCTGAGCTGAGATCAAGAGTCGGATACTTGGGGCACCTGGATGGCTCAGTTGGTTAAGCGTCCAACTCTTGGTTTTGGCTCAGATCATGATTTCATGGTTCCTGAGTTTGAGCCCCACGCTGGGCTCTGCATTAACAGTGCAGGGCCTGCTTGGGATTCTCTTTCTCTCTCTCTCTCTCTTTAAAAAAAGAGTCAGATGCTTAACTGACTGAGCCATCCAGATGCCTCAAAGATTGATTTTAGAATTCTACATATATCTTTGGAATAGTTATGCTAATTATATATTTAAAAACCACTGTACACAGGTTCTATCCTTGTTTAGAGAAACCTATTTTGTGAGTAGATATTTTTCATGATGAAAATGAAAAAAATTGAAATATTACTTCTGGTTAAAGGATCTAACGTTGAGTTCCATATCAAACATTAACTCAAAATGTAAGATCCGACACTGACATTGTGGAACAGAAGAAAAGGGGTTTCAGGTTCCAAATCTGGAGAAATTTGTTGTGAAAGAAGAAGCATTAATTATTAAATATTTCTATTTGTCAATTTGCTATGTTTTTCAAGCTGGAATTTAAAATGTAACCTTGTATTTTTATACTGAGTTCAGATTGATAATTTCTGGCAGCTGTCTTTTCCTATACCTGACAACGTGACTCACTTTCACTCCTGGCCCCTACAACTGCTTGAGCGTGTAACCTCTCCCACACAGTGCCTCAGGCTATGAATTAAAGGAAAGTAATATTAGCCTCCTTCCTGAAGAACACTGTAGGATTATATTACTTTGGCATAAAAGGGAGCTAAAGTGCTGGAAGTTTTGGCTTAGAAGGTATTATGTTGAGTAAATGAATCAGATGTATTGTGGTATTTTGTCATTCTAAGCAAGCACTTGAACCAAAAGGATTAAACTTACAGATATTAAAGTGGCAACCTAAAGTCACATTCCTATACACCCGTATTGAGCGTCTCTTGGGAGTATTATTTATTTTTATTTTATTTTTTCATTTTTGAGAGAGAGAGAGAGAGAGACAGAGCATGAACAGGGAGCAGCAGAGTAAGAGGGAGAGAAACTTAAGCAGGCTCCCTATGCAGGGCTTGAACTCACAAACTGTGAGATTATGACCTGAGCTGAAATCAGGGGTCAGACGCTTAACTGACTGAGTCACCCTGGTGCCACTCTCAGGAGTTTTGTTTTAAAAAAAAAATTTTTTTTACATTTATTTATTTTTGAGAAACAGAATGAGACAGTGTGAGCAGGGGAGGGGCAGAGAGAGAAGGAGACACAGAATCTGAGCAGGCTCCAGGCTCTGAGCAAGCACAGAGCCTGATGCAGGGCTCGAACCCACAAACTGTGAGATCATGACCTGAGTCGAAGTCAGACGCTCAACCGACTTGAGCCACCCAAGCGCCTGCTAACTTCACATAAAGTGAAAATAATAAATACATTATCACAGGAAAGTAAGTAATATATTAAAAGAAGAATTCTTCATAATCAGGTCTGTCCCAGGAATACAGTGACAGATCCACATTAGAAAATTATCAGTAATATATCATATAACTTTTTTTTTTTTTTAATGTTTTATTTATTTTTGAGAGAGAGGGAGAGACAGAGCATGAACAGGGGAGGGTCAGAGAGAGGGAGACACAGAATCTGAAACAGGCTCCAGGCTCTGAGCTGTCAGCACAGAGCCCGACGCGGGGCTCGAACTCACAGACCGTGAGATCATGACCTGAGCCGAAGTCGGCCACTTAACCGACTGAGCCACCCAGGCACCCCATATATCATATAACTTTAAGACAAATGTAAAAGAAGCCATAAGATTGTTTTGCAGGTATCCAAAAATACATTTGTAAGGACTCACCACCTATTAAAACCCTTTTAAAAATAGGAAGAAAAATACTTAATATGAGAAAGAGAATCTATTTCAACCCAATTATCAATAATCACATTTTTTGTTAAAAAGACTAATAATAATATCCCTACTAAAAAGAACAAAAGAAGGATGTTCTGACCAAGGCAACCAAATTAAAAAAAAAAAAAAAAAGTGGGGGGGGGGCACCTGGGTGGCTCAGCCGGTTGGTTGAGTACTCTTTGATTTTGGCTCAGGTCATGATCCCAAGGTCATGGGATCAAGCCCCACATTGGGCTCTGCACTGAGTGTGGAACCTGCTTAAGATTCTCTCTCTCTCTCTCTCTCTCTCTCTCTCTCTCCATCTGCCCCTTCCCTGCTTGCACACACTCTCATTCTCTCTCTCAAATTAATAAAAAAGAGTGAGGGATACATATTTGTGAGAGAAAAGTATTACCACTCCTGTACAGCCCTTTCCCAAAACTCTCAGCCTACCCCAGCTACCACCCATTTTCCCGCTGCCCTTATAGCAAAACTTCTCGAGAGTTCTCTGTACTTGACTGTCCGTGATCTTGCCTTCTATTCTATATTAAACTCACTCCAGTAACGTGCTTCTCTCCACAACTCCACTAAAACCACCTGTACCAGTCACTTGCACATTGTCAAGCCCAGTCAGTGGTCAATCCTCCGGCCTCACCTGCTGGACCTCCAGCAGCACAGGACAGTTGATGTTTTGCTCCCTACCCAGTTTTACTTGTCTCTTGGGTCTCGTGCTTCCTCACTGGCTAGTCCTAAGCCGCTACCATTAGGTCCCTTTTAGGCTTGTAAATGTCCAGAGCCCCTGGACCCTGTCCTGAGGTGTCTTCTCTGTTGGGGCTCTATCTCATAGGTCATTTCATCCAGTCATGGCTCTAAGTGCACACGGACACTGATAAGTATGTCTCCAGCTCAGAACTCTCTCTTAAAATCCAGATTCGTATGTCCAGCCACACTGCACTCTTTACGTTGAAGCCAGAGGCATCCAAACTGTGATGTGATCCTGGTCTCTATCTCCCTTACCACTTGGTTCACTCAGTTCCACCTGCTACCCTCACTGCTGCTCCTCAAACACAAGCTTGCTCTCGCCTTGCTGTTCCCTCTGCTTGTAAAACTGGCAGATATGCACACAACCGGTTTCTCCACTTCATTCAGGTCTCTCATCAAAAGCCACCTCTTTAGGGGGTCCTGGGTGGCTCAGTCGGTTAAACGTCCAACTTTGGCTCAGGTCATGATCTCACGGCTTGTGAGATCGAGCCCTGTGTCAGGCTCTGTGCTGACAGCTCAGAGCCTGGAGCCTGCTTCGGATTCTGTGTCTCCCTCCCTCTCTCCCCCTTTCCCGCTCACTCGTGTGTGCTGGCTCTCTCTCTCTCTCTCTCTCTCTCTCTCTCTCTCAAAACTAAATAAACATTAAAAATTTTTTTAAAAGTCACCTCCTTAGATGGAGCTCTTATCTGAAAAATCACCCTTTGCCAACAGCTATGCCTTTATCCTGCTTTATTTTTCTTCACAGCAGTTATCCCAACTGGGCACTTTTTTCTTTAAAAAAAAAAAAAACTTTTTTTTTAACCTTTATTCACGTTTGAGAGACAGAGCACAAGTGGAGCAGGGGCAGAGAGAGAGGGAGGTACAGAATCTGAAGCAGACTCCAGGCTCTGAGCTGTCAGTACAAAGCCCGACGCAGGGCTCAAACCCATGAACTGTGAGATCATGACATAAACTGAAGTTAGACACTCAACTGACTGAGCCACCCAGGCGCCCCTGGGCGTTATTTTCTTTATATGTTCCTTTACGTATTACCAGAATATCCCTACTAGCATGTTAAGTTCTACTTCAGCAAAGACTTTGTTACATTTACTGCTGTATCTTAAGAGCCTAAAACCTGCTTGCCCAAAATAGGTGTGCTCAATAATTAGTTGGAGATTAATTAGAAAACTGAATTTAAATGTATGCCGAGGAAATTTAGAAGACGCTGTGAAAACAGAAATACCAAGAGTTCATGACATGGCAAAATATAAGATAAATAAGGAAAATCCAATTAAGTATTCTGTTTATAGCAAAAACAAATTAGAAAATAAAAATATAGAAGACCTCTCATACACAATAGCCATAAATTCCACAGCACACATAGTGATAACTTAATGTAAATATTGAGAAATGTACAATTTAAGAAGATCTGAACAGAGGAAGAGATCAACTTCATGGTTAGGAAAACAAAATACCATGAAGTTACACCACCATCCCAAATTATTTTAAAGACTTAATGAAACTAACAAAATCACAGTGGGATTTTACATAAGAAGCTAAAAAATAACTCTAAAGCTCTCTCAAGAAAGTATGAATAAATGGAGTTTTGAAAAATTGCAATATTAATAATGAATGTTTATACCTACTCAGAAAGTAAATTGTTTTTTGGTGAGCAATTTGGTAACGGATACTAAAAGTTTTAAAATTTGGGATTTATTCCTAACTTTTATTCTGCAGGAGTTAAGGATGCTCACAGAGCCACAAAGAGCGCTGTTTATAAAACCAAAGCAACCTACGTAGCCAAAAAAAAAACAATTGGTTTTATATATTAAGGTATGTCAATACCAAAAAATACTATGTAGCTATTAAAGTTGCAGCTGTAGAATGTGGGAGCTTGGTTAAAATGGAAGGATTAACTACATCAAAGTACTCTTCCATAAGCCCACAAAACCGACCACAAAGAAATCGAAGATATAAGTGTATAATGGCAAAATAAATGAGAGCGAGATCTTGAGTTTGGGATTTCAACAAGTTCTGGAAGCTGGAAAAAAGAGGGAACTGTCTTAGACTAGATGAAGTTTGAGAAAATCAGAGAAAGCAAGACGGTTTGACTCTCAGAATCCCTAAGTGGCTCGGGACTTGGGAACAGCGAGTACCACGGAAAGTGAGGGGGAAGCACAGGTGTGAAAGCAGGAGGACCCGTAGGGAGGACACACGCAGTGAGTCCCCAAGCCCCTCCCCTAAGCCAGAAGGGGGCCACCGGCACCTCCTCCCACACTCAGAGAAGGGGCCCTGGACCAGGTATGGGTCCGGCCGGGCAGGAGGTGACACTGAAACAGGGTCAGTAAGGGGAAGTGTCCATAGTAAAGGACAGGCCAGAAACCAGGCACGTCCTGCTCAAGCAAGAGATCAGAAGAGTGCTCTGACAGAAACAAATTCTGCTGGGAAGAGACCTGCAGACAGGAGGATGAGAAAGGCGATGGGCGCAAAGAGGAGTGAAGAAAGAGCTCAGGTCACAGAGGCAGACTGCCTGAGCTCCAGCCCCGGTTTCACGGTGGCTCCACCACTTACGTGCTTAACCTCTTGGGAAACCATGGTTTCCTCATCTGAACACAGAGACGATGATGCCTACCTCATGGTGCTGCTGTGAGCATTCACTGTTTTAAGGCATGTAAAAGTCCAGTCAATCCCTCCTCCCTCTCCATAGGAGGATTTTCCCTCCACACCCACTGCCACTGCCCTGACGCTGCAGCCCTCTCCACAGCTGGGGTACGTGTCCCGGCCCCGCTGTCAGGCCTGGCCATGTGTCTAGCTGTGGCCAACGGAATGGGAGTCCACTGAAGTGCACTGTATCTGAGCAGAAGCTTTTTAAAAGCCGTGCGTGTTCTCGCAAGCTCTCTCCTTTCCCCTCTGCCATGAGAAATGCCCGTCCCAGATAGCCGCTCCTTCAGCCCGGGGTCACGGAATGAGAAGCCCGTTTTAGAAAACAGCTGTAGCAACAGACCTACAGTCACCTTTAGCTGCCCACCTGCAGCTGGGGGTTGTTTGTTACTGTAAGGTCAACAAACTAGAGACAACTCCGTTTTGAAGTTCTCGAAACTTATATTTTAGAAATATCTGGTGAGTGAATCTTTAATTTTTTTTTTTTTCAACATTTTTTATTTATTTTTGGGAGAGAGAGAGACAGAGCATGAACGGGGGAGGGGCAGAGAGAGAGGGAGACACAGAATGGGAAACAGGCTCCAGGCTCCGGGCCATCAGCCCAGAGCCCGACGCGGGGCTCGAACTCACGGACCGCGAGATCGTGACCTGGCTGAAGTCGGACGCTTAACCGACTGCGCCACCCAGGCGCCCCTGGTGAGTGAATCTTTAACAGCATTCTTTATCCAAGCAATGTATTTGATCTGAATTCAGGCATTTGAGAACTGTACCATTTGTGATATCGTGATATCTAAATGTCAGGGCTCTATGACCAGTTAATGAAGGGAGAGAACTTAGGTTAACCGATCACTTATTATGGTACACACAATATTTCACTTAACCCTCACAACAACCCTAAAGAAGACTGTAGTATATTACTACATAATACTGTATATTACGGTTAATATTCTGATTATGTAAAGCATTTGTATAAATACATTTTTTTAAAAACTGCAAAGATTTAAATAAATACGCAAAGAAAATGAAGTATTTAGGCAGAAGGAAACACAAAATTAAACATTTAAGAGAAAATCCTCTGGTATCAATAAAATATTCAGACTATCTTTCTGCAACAATTCTTTCTTTAAATGGTAAGACTCAGAGTCAGGGAGGGAAAATGCCTGTCTTTAGGTACTGCTGATAATGAGTATTAGTTAATGCAACTTTTTCTTTTTAAATTTAAATCCAAGTTAGTTACATATGAGGCAACTCTGTTAGAAAGTAACTGAAGGTAAAGGTAGTCTTACACTATTTATACTCTTCAACCCAATAATTTTACATTGGGAATCCACCCCAAATATGGTAAAAGCCGATGTTCAAAGGTGGGCATCACTTTTGGGTGATGAGGGGGAGACCCAACCTAGTGTCCACAATAGATCAATGAAATAATCTATGGTGCCTTTCCCTTCCTAGCATATTAAGAATCTATTTAAAATTGTGTTATGAATATTCTACAGTAATATGGGGAAAGGAATTGGTTATAATATTATATAAAGAAAATAAAATTCAAAATCGTACAGATTGGATTAGTTAGAAATGTTCCAAAATACAACAGTGGTTGCCTTTTGGTATTTCCTGCATTTTCTTTTATGAGTATTTTTTTATAGGAGTAGAAACAATCTTGGGGGAAAAGGAAATATTAACAATTTGAATACTTTTGAAAGTCTCAAAATGCTTTCTTATGCGAGCAGAGAAAAGCGGTCTGGTGTACTGTTAACAGCAAACTTGGGACCTATGCGGTGTAAAATCCTGGTTCAACCGCTAACTATGTGATTGCCCAGAAGTTACTCGTCATTCTGTACCTCGGTGCGTTCACTGAAAAAATGGGGATAAATACAAGCACCTGCCTCATAGTGTTGTTGGTGAGGATTCAATGAGTTAACCCATGTAAAATACTTAGAAACAGTGCTTGGCACATAGAAAACATGCAAACACCTGTCAGCTTTTGCTTACATATTAAAAAATATTCTGCAGGGGTGCCTGGTGACTCGGTCAGTTAAGTATCTGACTTCAGCTTGGGTCATGATCTCACAGTTCGTAGGGTCAAGCCCACATCCGGCTCTCTGCTCTCAGCATTGAGCCTGCTTCGGATCCTCTGTGTCCCTCGCTATCTGCCCCAACCCCGCTCTCAAAAATAAATAAACATTGAAAAAAATATATACATATTGGAAAGGAACTATTCTTTTTTTGCTAGGAAACTGGTAAATATTTACCACTGGAGCCAATAATAAAAAATTCCGTTTTCCTTGCTCATTAACACAAGCTCAGAAAATATTTAAATTAACAAAAATATTATCTTAGTACCAAGGGGCCATTTCCTAAATCCCAAGTCTGAAACTACTCCTAAAATAAATAAGAAAAATATAAAAGTATTACCTTATTGATATCATCTGCTGTAAATCCACTTTGTTCTAAGAGTTCTCTGATTGCTTCTATACATTTATTAAAAAGTGGAGAACAGAGAAGTTCAAATCTTGCTCTGTAAACATACACACACACACACACAGAGGAAAAAGCAAGGAGAAAGGCTTAATACAATGAAACAAGTTTTCTTGTGAAGGGTAATGCCAAAGCCTAATGTGATGTTTTAAGAACAAGTTTGTAGGGGCACTTGGGTGGCTCAGTCGGCTGAGCCTCTGACTCTTGATTTCGGCTCAGGTCATGATCTCACGGTTTGTGGGTTCGAGCTCTACATCAGCGCAGAGCCTGCTTGGGATTCTCTCTCTCCCTCTCTCTGCCTCTCCCCACCCCCTCGCACCCATACATTCTCTCCCTCGCTCAAAATAAATAAATAAACTTAAAAAAAAAAAGAACAGGTTTGTGAACAGAACAAGATATTTAACACCTAGCAGTGAACTCCACAGGGAGAAAACATCTGAATTATTCATCTACAAATGTATGAAGGCATTCAATGTCAAATTCAGTTGGAAGATTCTTACCCATGGCTTACTTGTAAGCTTTCAAAAAAAACCTAAAAATAAATAAATACTCAGTGTATGGCATTCCCAACAAAGCCAGATTCAAACCAAACCATCATTTACAAGCTTTTGCTATTTTTGTATGTTAAAAGTTTAAAAGATTATTTCTCATTATTATTATTATTTTTTTTTTTATAATCTGAGACTATGCTGTACATAAACTTAGTTCTCTTGCTCTGAGAAGCTCGAATGCTAGCATATAATTTTAAGAAAGATCTATGTTTGGGGCGCCTGGGTGGCTCAATTGGTTAAGCGTCTGACTTCAGCTCAGGTCATGATCTTGTGGTCCACGAGTTTGAGCCCTGCATCGGTCTCTGTACTGACAGCTCAGAGCCTGGAGCCTGCTTTGGATTCTGTGTCTCCTTCACTCTCTGTCCCTCCCCTCACTAGTACTCTGTCTCTGTCTCTCAAAAATAAATAAAAACATTTAAAAAAATTTTTAAAAATCTATGTTTATGAAAAATGCATTCCCTAATTTCATACTAAACTTAAATGCAGATGACTGATTTTTATTTTTTGTGCTACCTGTAGATACTGAAATATACTTTACCATTGAAATCTTTGTGATAAAGGCAAAATTTCTTTAATGAAACATTATAAATTCTATTTCATTCCTAATAGATAAGCAGTAATAAACACACACTGAGAACTTGGACAAACTCAGTACTAAGTTAGAAATTCTAGAAACAGAAAAAATACACAACATTCTGCCCACAAAGAGATTTCTGTTCAATTTAATACCTTTCTATCTTTGGGGCTATAGTTTGAAATCTCTCTTAAAAGAGCTAGTGCAGTGCTAATAGAACTTTCTATGAGCCACCAGCCATGTCAGGCTATTGAACACTTGAACTGTGGCTAGTGCTACTGAGGACCTGAATTTTTACTGCTCTTCCTTTTCCCCCTGTTATTTATTTCTAATTAATTAAAATTTAAATAGCCACTGGCTACTGGTTATAGTGCTGGGCACACAGATCTAGAATCTTCAGGAAAGCCCAGGGAGGGTGAAGAAGCTAAACTCTAAGGGCCAGATGAGGAGTAAATTTAACCAAATACAGTCAGTAGAATCCTAAAAATAATACTGTAATTCTGGAAATTTTCACTATGTTTCCAAGTTACCTATTAGGTTGTTGAGAGGTCTGAATAGTGAACCATTGGTAGGTATTATTACTGTTAGTAACATGCCAGGCAAAATGATAGTGCAATGTGCTCTCTTTGGACTCCCTCCGGGTAAAGGCATAGTCACTTGAAACCAATATTTTGGGTTCTGTAAAAGATAAGGGAATTTAAAACAGTTTTATGTACATTAAACCTGTGTTCACTAAATATCATGAACACCATCGAAACTTAAAAAGGTTGCCAATGGATGACCAGAGCCAACAAAACCAAGACAGACATGAATCTTCACTAGAGTATGACAGTGACAGTATGGACGTCGGGAGTCAAACTAGCTGGGTTTGAACGCCCAGTCCGTAGCTAACACTACACATTCTTACTCTGGAGCCCTGGGCAAGAATGAGACATCTGTTTCAGCTTCCTCATGTGTGAAGTACGGAAAAGACCACTACTTACTTCACAGGCTGTTATCGGGATTTGAGGAGTTAACACGTACTACTACTTAGACTCCTGCTACACTGTGTTCACTGGTAAGTTAAATACCATTGAAACATGTGCAAGCCCCACCTCAAATTTAAGCAGCAATTTAAGCCTTTCTTTCAAAGACCTAGGATGCTTTTTCACACACTACTCTTTGTAGCTGTAAATAACAGCGCAAGCAATCACAACTGATGTCATTACTTTGGGAACGTTGGGAAGGGTTATTTAGTCTGACAAGAACTACACCTCACAAGTAAACACGGGAGAGCTCTCCTTCTACTGATGGCTAATAAATCTCAAAAGGACGAACAAAAAAACCCAAGGTGAGAAAATTACACCTAGATATAAATGTATTTGGAATTTTGTTCTTGTTGTTATTTTAATTCTCCATTTTCTCAGTATTAACCCTAATAATTCTCAGAAACCCTCATATAAATTAACAGCAGGGTGCAGCCCAGTGGTTATTAAGGCTTCTTCACAGCATTTTATTACAACTAACTTTTGTTCCCAAGCAACTGATTCAGGGCCCATTTTTCAGCCTAGCCCCGCTGCTGATTCTTTTACAGAACTTGAAAATGACTGTATAACATAACCGCGGCCAACACCACAGCTGACGGAGTTCTGAGGCCAGACAACCACCACTCTGCTCCACGGGGTTCAGGCCCTGTGCCTCCCCGGGACAGCCGTGCTGCTATGTGGGGACGGCATACTTGCGATGCACTTCACCAGTTGGCTTAGAAACCGTGGGAGATTTCATCACATATTTTTACTCCAGGGGGAGGCATAAAGTCATGTAGAGACGTTATTAATAATTTTATACCTCAGTATCTTACGTTTGCTTGATCCATTATTTTAACTTAGAAAAGAAAAACCTAAATATGGTAAAGAAACTATTGTTCTTCATCTTTCATTGTAGGGAGTCAACAGAGTACATGTAAATTTCATGAATCAGGGTGAAAATCTCTCATTTAGAAATACGGAGACAACTCTAAGGAACCAAAAACAGTAAGTTAAAAATGGCTGCCTCTGAATCACATAAAGAAATAAAATATTGGTATGTACTGCAACATAAACGATCCTTAAAAACATGCTAAGTGATGGAAACCAAACATGGAAGGTCATATACCATATGATTTCCTTTATGTGAAATGTCCAGTGTAGACAAAAACATAAAGAAAGTACATAGGTGGTTGCCAGAGGTTGAGAGTGGTGGGAACAGGAAGTGACTGTTAATGGGTATAGAATTTCTTTTGGGAACGAAAATGTTCTAGAAGCAGAACCAGAAACAGATACTGGTTGGTAATAGTTTCATAAGTCTGTGAATATACAAAAGTCCACAGAACTATACACTTTTATGGTATTTGAATATTTTAATAAAGTCATTAAAACAATTTGTTTTTCTTAAATGGGTGCCTCTAATGAAGAGGCTGGGCAGGAGAAAAGCGAGATGACACCAGTCCAGTATCATCAACTCTGCTATCCTATTTCCTACCACCTTTTCCATATCATCTCTGCTGTCATATCCCTCTCAGGACCCATCCTCACGCCCTTACAGTCTCAAAGTTCCCCTGCATCGACTCTCTTACACCTCCAAGGTCTTGCTCCCGGGCCCTGGTCACACTGACACCTGAAATGCTAGCCTGCTTCCCATGGCCCCCTTCCCCCCACACTCCTGCCAGAGACACCCTTCCAGCCACATTTTAGACAATGGCGCCTCCTGCTCCCTGCACTTAGGAAGCTCTTTATTACCACCAGGATGGGGCCCTGGCTCCGCAGCAGGCATTCAGGGCCTGGCCGGGTTCATCCTGGCCTCTCCATCCTGAATTCTAATTAGGGTCAGCCTTCACCCAGATGCCGGTCGTGCAGCGCCCCCACCTCCACCCAACACACACAGACGGTGCCACAAAAGGTCAGACCCCTGCTTACAGACCGGTGCAGCCCCCTCACCTCTTGGAGCAAGTGCGTCATCTCTCCCGGACAGTGTCCCTCCCCAGAGCGGAAGGACTCCAGCTGCTCTGTGCCCCAGGGACTCTATGCAGACTGTCTCCCACTTCTCCAGGACTAAATTGGGCTCAGCTCCCCCAAGGCTTGGAGCCTCCCTAAGCATCTCAGGCCCGTGTCCTGAACCACAGGCGAAGCACCCGCAGGCCATGAGGCCTCAGTAGCTGATGGAACCACCTTGGAAAGGGGACTGAGAATTCCTTGGGACCAGGGCTTGAACTTGTCCACATTCCCTGCCCAGCAAGCACAGAGCTCACAGGACAGCATCAACCTGAACCAGGCACTGAATACATGAGGTAAGGTGGGAGGAGGAAGGGGGGTGCTGCCGGCCAAAGGGGCTGCCCCTCTTCCACCTAAACAACACATGGCATCACCGGGGCTCAGTACTGCGATCAGGCTGGTCGATAATGTGGTTCCAAGTCATAGAAAACTGTCTGAATTCTCCTTGTCTGTGCCCTGAAAGCCTTAAATTTCTGGCCGATTCTTTCTTTACGCGAAGTCTAGCTGCTATAAACTGAGGAACACAAAGCTAGCATGGCAGGAGACAACCTGGTCACCCCAGGGAACAGGACAGTCCTTCAGGAAAAAGCAGAGGCCCACCTCACCTGGACCTGGGCTGTGGGGAGTCCAGTGACCGTCAGAGCTCTCTTCCACAGGCCAGGCAGAGACCTGAGCACACAGAGCCCAGAAGGCCCATGGGTCAACAGCTGCCATTCCTTAGGACTGATCCGTAAGGACACTCCAGGAGGCCCACGGCAGATGGCTGCATCCCACAGGATCAGTAGAGCAGGTGCCTGCCCAGAAGCACTGGATTTGGGTGATTCACCCACAAGTGCAATACTATCCAGGCCCAAGTCTGTCAGTTTCCTGATGTGGAGCCCAGACCACAAAGTCCCTAGGTTCCGCGTCTTTGTGCAAGTCCTGAGATCTCTCTGAGGGTACCAAGGCCAACTGGTAGCTTCTGTGGATTCCTGGGAGTGCGTCTAAAGCACTAGGATGCCCGCTGGGCCCAAGAACACTGGGAACTGCGCCCAAACTCAAAGTAGGCAAACGATTTCGCACATTGTTTGCAACTTAACAAAGCCCGCCGCCAGTGCACGCTTAAGGGAAGCGGGGATTGTTCCCCTCCCACGGTCCAGGTCGTCCTTCAGTGCCTCAGGGGAACTTGTGCAGACCAGAAACACTCTGGTTCGCAGCTCCCGGCCTCCCACCGGCAGGCCTCCCACCCCTGCAGGCTGGTCCCCTCCGCTCTAGGCTGGTGACTTAGCAAGCTCAGGAGCGCCTCCGTCGTGGGGGGGGGGGGGTTGTTTTGCTCTGAGGTTCTGCCTGGCGGTAGGCTCGCTGTGGGGCAGGAGAAACAAAGGCGTGCTGGGCCAGAGGTCCGACCCAGTGCCAGGCCTGTCCTGCAGGGCTCACCGGGGCCGCCCAGCTGGCCCAATGTGGCCAGGAGCCCAGAAGCAGAGGCAGGAGGGTCGCAGAACCAAGGGGAACGGGGGCACAAAGCAGACACAGAAGGGGCAGGCACGGGATCCGCCCTGATTGCAGGTGCCATGGGCTTCCCGCTCCTTCTCCCAACCCTCCTGGCACTGGAGGGAGGCAGCATCGGCCCCACCGCCTGGGCATTGCCTCACTCTGGCCTGGAATTTTTTTTTGTTTGTTTGTTTAAATGTTCACTTGTTTTTGAGAGAGAGAGACAGAGTATGAGTCGGGGAGGGGCAGAAACAGAGGGCCACAGAGAATCGGAAGCAGGCTCTGAGCTGTCAGCACAGAGCCCAACTCAGGGCTCGAACTCACCAACTGTGAGATCATCACCTGAGCCGAAGTCAGAGGCTTAACCAACCGAACCGTCCAGGCGCTCCCGGAATTTTGTTTTTTAAAGTTCTTTGGACTTCATTCAGTTTTACCTGGACACATTGCAGTCAAAATCCTGACCTTCATATAATGAGTCAAGGAAACAATTGGCACTTCCCAAGGTTGACAAAGAATGCTTTGCAATGTCAGCACTGTTCATCAGCTTCATCATGGCTCGGGCGTTCCCTCTCACATCATGTTTGAAGGATCTAGATTAAAAATATAGTCTCTGAAGTTTAAAAATTACTAGACCATTTAGAATTATGTAGATAATGCCTACTAGGACAATAAGCCCATACATTAATATTAATATCAGATGTTACTACAGGCTTCAAACCCTCCAAAATCTCTGAAGAAAATTCTTTGCAATTAACAGAAGGGCCTCCTTAAAAAAAATGAGTAACAAATATATTTGATACTTAGAACTGCTCAATTCTGTGGCCATAATAATAACCAACTGAGCCATCCAGGCACCCCAGTATAGGTCTTTTTGAAACAAGTAAGTAATTACCTCTTTTTCAAGACTTTTTTTACCTAGTCAGTTTAGTCAAACTGATGAAAATATTATTTCAGCCAAATATTTTTTAAGAGTGGCAATGTCCGAAATAGAACCTTTACCTATTTGACTCTTGATTTTGAATGGAATAATTACATCTAGTAACAAAACCAAAATGCTGCTTGTGATAGCAGATTAGTAATTAAATAAACACTCCATACGACACTAATTCACTGGGATGTGACTGTAACATAAGGTAACCTTCATCAGATCTAAACTTTTAAAAATTTTTCAGAAGGTATTGAGCCCTCAAGTGCTTGTACACTCCTTTATCTAGACATAACAGCAGCACCCGAGGTATTAAGAAATTTAACTGAGACCCACGTTCATGAAGTTCAACATCTGGCAGGCCCTCACACTAAATGAGAAATCCGAGCCCACTGCACTGGACAACTTGCCCTCTGCTTCCCTGCAAATGCCTGGAGAGGACATTGTAACTCTAGACACAAAAATATCCAAAGCACTGAAAAAAACTCCCACATCCTCCTTTGAAGCAAGGCAATTTAAAACAGTACAAAAACCCAGAAGAGAAACTTCAATTAAAATATATCATGAAGTCCATTAATATTTACCTCTGAAACTCTGAAGCCAGATACTGCGCTAAGGTTTCTGTGAAATGTGTACCTCCTATGTTATCATCAGTGTTTGTTGAAAGAACACGATATATTCCACTGTTCACTTCCATGACACTGACAGATAAGGATGTTCCTCCAAGTTTAAACACCAAAATATTGCTTAAAAGAAAGAAAACATAAGTAAGTTATGAGAGAATCACAAAACTTTAAAGGCAGGTTGGACATTGGAAGTCACTTAGTTTAATCCCTTTATGTCACAAATAGTTGATTAGTGCTGAATTAAGCCTGGAACCCCTATATTCTCAATCAAAACCAAAGTCTGTTTTTATTTAGTTGTATATGTAAACAGGATTCTTTTGAGTAACTGGAGTTCAAAACACTAACTTTTCTTTTCGTGGTTATAATGAATCATAACAGAATTAAATACAGAAACTTTATGTGCTAATATTATCCAAGTTACCACTACAATGACACATTCTATAAAAATCAAACATGCAAAACTAGAAGCTCATTTCTGATATTCTACATAAACTAATTTCCTACTGATTTATACATACTAACTTCTTTAACTGTGAAATAGTAGTAAGGTGAAACAACCAGGGAAAATAAACACATCAGAATTAATCTCCCTAAAGGTGTCAAATTAATCTCCCTAAAGGTGTCTGTGTCAGATGTATTAGAAGTTTCAACAACTAAATTAGGAGCATGTCTTACTATTTCATTATCAAAAAACGCCTTAAATCCCATGCTGGATTCCCCCCATCTCCTGCCAAGAAAAATGTATATAAAAGACTTACTGTTTCTAAACATGTTTAATAATTGGAATTGGTAGAAAAATGAACAGTGCCTTGGCTTGAGTTGGAATTTGGCTGGGCTTACACATTTCAAATCCTCCTCCAATAAAGACAAATAATATGAGAGGGGCCCCTGGGTGGCTCAGTCGGTTGAGCGTCTGACTTTGGCTCAACCATGATCTCATGGTTCGTGGGTTCAAGCCCCACATCGGGCTCTGTGCTGACAGCTCAGAGCCTGGAGCCTGTTTCAGATTCTGTGTCTCCCTTTCTCTCTGCCCCTCCCCCACTCGCGCTATGTTTCCCTCTGTCTCAGAAATAAACAAACATTAAAAAAAAAAAAAAAAGACAAATAACATGAGTAATAAGAGGACAGCAAAGTTCAATCTTCCCTCCTGTTATGTCCTTTCTCTGCTCTCCTAGGAAGTCTTTCTCATCTATTTGAAAAACGCCAGGTGAGAGTTTCAATGTCATTTCATCCATAAAGGCTTGGAACCCACTGCTTTATATAATGATCCCCATTGCTATAATCTAAAAATGTTTTCTGCACTGAAAAACTTAAAGCTGCAAATATGGTATTTACCTTTTTCCAGTGGGGCAGTCTTGTCCAATTCCATAAGCCAGAAGAGCTGCAGATGGTTCATGGATTAACCGCAAAACATTAAACCCAGCAGCTCTGGCTGCTTCCCTGTGGACAATTTGCTTTCAATGAATTTAATATCACAACACGTTCAAGTATTTTCTTGACAAAAAAAAAATAACGTGCTTATAACGAATAAAGAAAAGTCTCAAAAATGTCCATGCTTATAAATGTTAGAAAGAGATTAAGACAAATTTATAATACATTTTGGAATTTTCCAGTTTCTTTAATTTAGGGTCAGTTTTTAACATCCCACAAGTTCAAGTAAATAAAGCAATTATCTGTCCCACAAGCAACTCAGATGATTGCCAAAGTGCCAGATAAAACTCTATCCTCAAAACAAAGGTATACATGCTCATCAATTACATTTTCATAATGACCTATAAAAAATAAACGCAACTTTTTGTTTAGATGTGAAGATCTAATAAGGTGAAGAAATAATTGCAAATATATCTAAAACTGTATATATTTTTATATAATTCCAGCATAAACCTTGATTATATGAAAGTAAGGTAAAGCAACTTATAAACATGAACTTAACCCGGTAATTAAAAATATTTCCAATCAAAACAGCTTAATAAGGTACATCTAACTTTATGTTCTCTTGGCATTACAGATAGGAAATATTAATGATTGTTACTATACTTTTTACCATACTAATTACAAATGTAAATATATACATCTGTTTACAAATACAATTTTATTGCCTAAGGTACTTTCAATTACAGTTTTACCTTTTACTACATTGTGATATTATAAAATCTATATTTCCTCTAAGCAAACAAGATAAACTTACCCAAGAGCATTTTTTTGCTTTTCTCCAAAATCAAATGGAACAGTAATAACTACATCATTTGCATCTGAGCCCAATACAGAATGTGCTGTTTCTGTATTAAAAAATAAATAAATAAAAATAAATTCTAATGACACAAGAAAAATGTCATGATACTTTGTGGTTTATTAATTTGTACCATGATCTTCTCACTGTAAAGATTTTCCAATTCACTTATTTGGCCACCCCATTCATGTTCTTCTCTGGCTCTCTTAAATTTGTTAAGTTTACTTACTAATTTTGGGAGCGATAGAGACAGCATGAGTGGGAGAGGGGCAGAGAGAAAGGAAGAGAGAAAGAGTCCCAAGGAGGTTGCACACTGCCAGCCGAGAGCCCGATGGAGGGCTTGAACTCACGAAAACTGTGAGATCATGACCTGAGCCAAAACCAAGAGTCCGATGCTTAACTGACTGAGCCGCCCAGGCGCCCCTCTTCTCTGGCTCTCTTAAATCGTGCAGAACTTTTTGTGGATTTGGAAATCTGTGGACACGGAACCAGGTACTTTCCAAAACGCCTGGCTCTTAGGCTTCAAAGTTTCAACCATCTCCCAAATTAGACTGCTTCCATTAACAGTGAGTCTTTCATGTGTCCGTGTGAAGACAAAACAGCGTGTTAGTTCAACACACCAGAAGAATGCCTTCCATCCCACAAATTCGTAACAATTCCAGAGCTGAAGTGAGCTTTTTCACCTGCTCCCGAATTTCCCAAATTGTTCCACAGCACTGCCACTCGGTTTTGAGCCTTCCTGGGAAGTGTTAATGAGCCAGACCTACTTAATCTACCTAAAGAACTGTTCAAAGAGCACTGTCAATCTTGAGCAGAGAAAGAAACTCTTCCCACTTATTTGGCCACTTCAATTTAAGAAGCTGTGAAAATGTGAGCCTGGCCCAACCCATTTACATTACTTCTAAGGAAACCAAAGTCAGGGAAGGTTAGTCAAATAACCAAGGTCACGTGGACAGTCAGTGACACAGTCAGGTCTAGTGTTAGGTCTCCTTAATCTGCTCAATCACCCTGCTTCTCTCCAGATCAAGAAACACCTCTAACTTTTAAGGTCAACTTTTAAAAGGTCTCTTTTGCTCAATACCTTTCATTTTACTAAATATCAGTCTGGCAACATCTTCTGGGTTAACAAACTTTGTTTCTTCTCCAGTATCTATTTCGTATCGTAACTTTCCATTCTTTTCAATGACCTATAAAGGAAATTGTAGGTGTGTTACATAAGGAATGATTTTAATAAAGATAGAAAGTTTCAAAATAATATAATTGGTTATGACCTTGGCAACGACTTTGTGTAACGGAGGGGTAATAATAGAACCATACTCACTAAACATTTACTTTCCGTGATGTATTTCTGAGCCTGCGGATCATCAGAGCTGTCCATAAAGATAAAGATAATTATTAAAATCAGTATTGTTGATGAGTAATATTTAAAGAAGACTATATTTTTAATATCACTAAACAAATATAAAAATATAAACAAAATCATGAAGTTGCTTAATATTAACAAATCAGGATATATTATAAGTGATAGGATTAAATGGACACAATTATTTAGTGGTTATAGTAATCCTATTAAAGTGTTAACCTGCGTGCACACGCACGCACACACACACACACGTGTTAACCTTCATGTTTGGAAGTAAATAGCTCTTATTTGTTCTGATCTTGCTATTAACAGATGCTATACATCTGAGGGTAATTTTTCAGAATATCAATGATTTTATGTCATATATACTCCCATCTGTGATGGTGAAGACTGATCACTGACAATCACTGAGATAAAAAGGATGAAAAGAAAGATGTCAAAGTAAGGGCAGACCAGAATACCTAACACCATCTTTGTTCCTTGGCTCGTGAACATGAATCAACACCCAAAGCAAAAAACAAAAAACAAAAAAACAAAAAACTGAGCTAAAGTATGAATGTTCTATGTGGAAAGGTGCAGCGTACTGCAAGTAGACAGATCTATAACGTCCTACACAAAGTAGGTATTAGATAAACGTGTACGGCAACGAAAAATTAAAACAATGGATATGATGTTGCTCAAAATACCAATTTGTGCAGACTAAAAAATGTTTTCACGTTTATTACCTCACTTGCTCTTCACAACACCTCAGTGGGGTTAATTTGGCAGGTATTATTTGGGAGGTAATAGTTCATAGAGAGTCAATGCCTTATAAGTTAATAAGGAACAGTTGGTACTTGATTCCAGGCTTCTCTATCAGGCTGGTGTTGTTTACATCTAACCGGCTGCCTCCCAGTAACAAGGTAAATGACTAAAGTACCTCTGCCCCTTTGGGCAGTGACAGGAGTCCTTGATTCTTGCTATAATTTCATCTAGAAATTAAAGGAAACCCTTCCACTTTAACCCTCCTTCCAAGGGGTTGCAGCTATTCCATTCAGAGACCAGTCTTAAAAAAGAGGAGTTGAAAATTAATAGCGACTAACTGCTGAAGTTATTGGGCATCGCAAGACCCTAACCTGCGTAAATAAGAGGAAGACAGAAGGGTTTAAGTGACTAATTCGGCTTAGAACTGTCTAGAACACTTGCAGGTTCCTCACACTTCTTCTCTATCATCTAAAAACTGCTAAGAGAGGAAACAGGTTTAGTAAGTAGCTTACCCAAAGTCCCATGGTTAATTCATGGCAGAACTGACTGGAATCCAGATCTTTAATACAAAGTTTAGTATTCTTTTCACTAAGCCCTCTTTTCCTCCCTTTCTCTAAATCCGGTATTTCGACTGGATCCTGGATAACTATTTTAAGAGCACGCCAAAAGAAGATGAAGTGTGCCCATACTTATTTGCACCAATACCATTTCAGCATGACACTTACCAGTTGTTCTCTTTAGAACAAGCGTTGTGGTCAACCAGGACAATTTATCCTGTTATCTATCCATCCTGTAAGCTACCCAAGTCAAGATAGTTCGTTGCCAAAAAGCCTATATTATGGAATTTATAGACATTTTAGAAACGGAAAATTATTTCTCAACTCCCCTGCGAAGAGGGCCCCTCTCATGTGAGGACAGAAAGCACACGAAGCTCTCAGGGTCGTATGGAGGCGAGACCCTGGAGATTAGCTAGTAGAGAAGCAGAAAGCAGAGAGTGGAGGTGACGACAAATGGTCGTGGATATCGCCAGAAAGTAGCGGACTGACCACAAGTACATACAAGTAAAAACTTTATTTGTCCACACCAGGATTAAATCACTTAACAGAAACACAAAGGGTGGTGGGAGGCTGGCATACACAGCACCTCATTTACATCACGGTCTTCAGGAGGCAGAGTGTTAACCCCACCGTCGTGCCACAACCTTTACAAGCACTGCCGCTTTCTCTTCCTCGTCCTTCCTTAAATGTCTCTTGCACCATCAGCAGACTGTCGGAGCTGGCACACAGCAGCACTAATGTGCTCCGGGGCGGTCTTCCCCATCACTGTCACAAGACAGTGCCTTCCACATCTGAAAGCGTTTTTACATTCATCTGTTCATCTGGCCCTCACCACACTCCCGCGAGGTAGGTAGGAGGGTTGTTTGTCTCTCCCTCTGTGGGTGAGGAATGGGAGTCACAGAGCGGTAAGGTGACCTGCCTAAGGGTGGGCAGGCACGAACGGCGGGGCCCAGAGCCTAGGCAGGGTTTCTGAGCTTGTTCTCTTTCAATGAGAATGGCCTCCTCTTAACAGTATTTTCTTTTTCTGTTTATTTCATTAAGAACTTTCCTTTTCTTCTCACATTAAAGTTATTTCACCCAAAAGATTTTCACAGTACTACCTCCTAAGTTTAGCTCCACTCCTGTTCTGTAGCACTTATCTCAAATAAAGCCCTGCCTACATACTTTGCTACCATTAATAGGTTAATAGAGTACAGGCCTAACTCTCCTTTGAGTACTTCCCTGTTTTTCCAGAAAGTCTACGTACTTATATTAGTGTTACCCAGTTAAAACAGACACATACAAAGGCCTAAAACAATTGAGAAAATGCACACACATATATATCCGTTTCACTGCCTTAATATAGGCTTCTTTAAAGCAAGGAAACTACGTCTGGTGTGGTGCTTATGTAAGTGGAGTATATTAATAAATATTAATACCGTAGAATGCTCTCTTAAAATACAACTGTTACCAGTATTTCAAACATACACTATGCTACTGTGACTGAAAATATTACAATTAAAAGTTTACTTTGCCTTTTTCTTGTTATGTCACTTACAGAATTGTTTTAGAACTAGAAGGTACTAGAAAAGTCATCTAGTACAAATCATTTTAAAGAAATTGAGGCACCAAAAGGGCAAGTCACCTGCCCGAGGTCACACACCGTGACAGGGTTAGAACCCAGTGCTCTAGCACATCAGCTGCCTTCTACACGCATCACCCGTTCGTCGGTGCAGCTTGCCTGCCTCCGACTCACGCTCTGGCTATATTCCTCGTGTCGTTTTGACTCTTTCTCCACCCACCTGCATTTCCAGCACATAGGTAAGCACCCAAGCCTACAAAATATAAAACAAAACCTCTTCAAATATGCCTGCACTTGTTTTTTTCAGCCTGTAGACTGGAGGAAAGAAAGCCTTTTAAATTCCAAGGCTCTTATTTGTATTTCCTGAAAGTACTAAGCAAACCACTTAAAAGCTTTGAAGTTTGTTGGTTTCGTGACAGCCAATAATGGCATTCCTTCTAAGGTAAATTGGAAGTATGGCTCAACATCTTCGTATCTCCTAAAGGAAGCGTGGATGTTTTGGGGGAAAGGAGGACGTATTTACTGAGGGCTTTGTGCTTAAAAGGAGTCATCTACTGCAGGCGGCCTTTATCCACACCATCCTCAGTTGTTCCCGCCGTCCTCTTCCACCACAGGCCATTAACACGGTGAACTTTTGTCTACACTGTATGAGAAAAAGTGACTTTGCAAAGTTCCCCAGAAGCAAAGTCTTCTAGGGCTTGCCTCTGTAACATACTAGACAGAAAAAAGGCTAAAGGGAAGGAATGAAATTAGCTGAAAGCACTTGGAAAACAGATTCCAAACTGTTTCCACATGTTGTTCCAAGTGACGCCCTAAACCTAAAGACATGTAATTATGTATATCAGGGACCCAAATAATATGGAATGCAAAGAATTTACTTACATTTAATATTTTATAAAACAGCCAATACCTCATCATATCGAAGACCATATGAATCGTAACACACAACTGTAGCTCCCTGTCGGTTCTGAATTATATCCTTAGAGTGGTAAGACACTAAAAACCAGTGAAAGGGAAGGAAAGCTGGTTTGACCACTGAGTGCTTACCAGGAAGTATGTCATAGACACAGCAGTGAAAATATAAGAGATAAAGGTATAAACACATGGATCTATATCAGTCTAATGAGCCAGAGAGGGATTAAAAAAATGAAAACCTTAAACTTCTAAGAAGCAGTCAAGTTAAACTGGTAAAGATTCAAGCAATGAGGTCACGGCAGACACCATAATTCTTTGTCAACTAACGTGCCTCACCCTAGCCTTACTTCGGCCAAGGTCATATGCATTAATAACTTACATGTATATAGTGTGTAGTGCTTTTAAACTTTTAAACCCTTTCACATCTACTAGCCATTGGGTCCTCACAACAACCCTGTGAGGTAGGCAGGTCAGGAGTTATTACCGGGCCCCCATACAGATGAGGAAACTGGTGTCGAGGTAAACTAAACTGCCCCACGCTAGTAGCGAGGCCGCGGCTAACCCTCTCTCTGGTCTTGACTCCATCCGTTCTGTCAGACCACTCCTCGCATGCCCGAGAGGTCTTCCAATTCGTGAAGAAGCTTGGAAAAGCAACTAGCTCATCCGTTCCCGCTACTCTGCATATGAATGGTTCATCCGTTTTTTCTTTCCTTTATTCCTAAGGACGTGTAAAAGGAGCCAGGGTACCAAAAGGCAGGTGTTGGAACTGGGCTTCTACCAGTTTAGGAAACAGCCTCTTTGTAATCAATTCTTAACTTTTGGTATTCGAAATTAACCTCTGAAGCAATTTTTCGAGCCCTAGCTGAAAAGCACCGGTGGCCTCTTCCACCGCCGTGGCCAAGCGTCTGACTGCGATCACGGCATCCCTGCGGAGCTCGTTGGCAGTGTCTTGCTGAGCACTGGCCTCCTCACCAATAGCAATCAGCCTGTCCAATTTTTCTTCCTCACGCTTTGAAAGTTCTCGTGCCAACCTCCTGTTTTCTGCCAACTCGGCCGCAATAGTCCTGGCCACTGACCGCCTTCTTCGCCTCGCCCACCGTGGAGGGGGCTCACCGGTCAAAGGCCTATCCCCACCAGAAACAAAAGGAACTGTGGAGGAGGAGACCGGAGGCCACGGTGCGGAGGCCACCCCAGGAGTGTTTCGGCTGGTGCTGGCACACGGACTGGGCTCACCGGACACACCCAGGCGGGTCATGGGGCTGCTCTGACAGGGAGCAACCGCACCTCTGAAAAGGTGGTGGGAGCTGCTGTAGCTGGGGGTCCCTTGCGAGCACCCTGAAAAACAAAGCAACAACGTTGCAAAGAGGACATTCCTGCTAGGGGAATGCTTGGAGCCAGCAGCGGAGTTGAGAAGACAGTTACAAAACTGAGGCTGGAAAGGCCTCTTTCCACCAGGGACTGGGAAGATCTCAATTCCTTAATCTGGACTCTTTGGCCAATTGCAGTCTTACCTCTAAAACCTCCCTGTTGCCTTCCTGAACCCTTTTCCACATAGCCAGCCAGCCCCATCTCTAGTCACGAATTCCTACACACCCACTATAAATAATGGCAAAACTAGTCTGGTTCTAAAGAATACTTCGTCCACATTTAAAACGTTCTAATACCTTAGATACTTAAGGTCATTGCCTTTAAAAACCTGGAGCCCTTTATCTGACCACGAGTCTTAAAAAATAAGAGGGCATGGGGCAGAAATGGAGACAATGTTGAAGAGCACACCGTCCAAACATATCCTGCTGTTTAGAACCGAGTGACTCTGGCACCCCGATCCTTCACATGCTTGGGAGTTACCTGCACCCGAGGATTCATCCCAGGAGTCCTCAAGGTCACTGGTTTCTCGCATCTGGTCACTGATTCTCAGTTGACAATCCTCATCTGATTCCTTAACTGTTTTCAAGATAGGCTGATGATCTGCTGCCTGAGTCCTTTTTGCTCTGAGAATGCTGGGTCCCTCTTCCCCTGGGGTGTCAGAGGCCACTAAGTTCTGATCACAGTGCTTGGCCCAAGCAGTGTCCTCCATTAAGTTGTCTGGGTCAGTCACTATCTGATTTCGGAGAAGCTGATCCAATGTATCATAAAACGGACAGTGCGGCGGATCCCCCACACTCGTGGCATGGGCAACATACGCCTTTAAATATAACGCCTTCAGAACTTTAAACTTGGAGCGGCACTGACGTTCGGTGCGGCGGAAGCCTTCCTGCTGCATTCGCTTAGACACAGCCTGATAGACATCTGCATTATGATGCACAGTCTGGAGGCGTTGAATATACTCTGCCTCGCCTAGTATGGAGAGAAGCGTTCGTGTCTCCTGTCTGGACCACCGGATGCCCGCACTGCTATTGGAACTGGCCATAGTGGACTGGGAAGGAAGATTAGCTGTGGGAAGCTCCTGGGCAGCAAGGTGCAAATCTGAAGGTGTGGGGAAGCTCTGTGTGCTCTCAGTGTATTTCCAGGAGCCAGCCGATTCTTCCCTCTCAGGGCTAATTGTTGAGAAGCCAGGTCCAAGGACCGCATTTCTGGCTGGAAGGCCACAGGGGAATGAGAGTTACAGAGAGGGTCGTGAGGATAATCGTGGCAGCAAGTTAAGTGGTGCTCCCTGTAAGTACGGTGCAAACAGGCAGGATGCCAAGACTAAGAAAGCCCAACTTTGGGAGTGTGCCCAGGACAGGTACCGGACCAGGGGCTTCAAGGGGTCTTATTGGCTTGATAAAAGGGGACTGGCTCCTCCACAAAAGACAGAGTGCTTCTGAGGCCAAGACCTGGTACAAGTGCATATCTGTAAAAATCACCTTGTGTTCTAAGTAGACTGAGGGCAGAACATGTGGACCAGGACGCAGCTCACTCCAGAGAAGTGCGCGCAGGATCATGGTGTAACAGCAGGTCTGAAGAGCGCTCATCCTTTACTAGCCCCGGGGCTATATAATACCCATCTGACTGTCACCACTGCACTTTGTTAAAAGGTTAACTTTGGGGGCGAGAAAAGTACACTTAAGTTGTTCCTGACAATACAAAGATGTTGCATGATATGGCAGAAGACAACCGTATCATTACTCTGATCATCTGCCCTAAAAAAGGGCTACCAGGACAAAGATCTACTGAAATGTTCTGTATCTGGATCGTATCAATGTCAGTATCCTGGTTGTGCCACTGTACTATAGTTTTCCAAGATGTTACCATCGAGAGAAAGTGGTAAATCCAGTAATATATTGGATTTCTCTGTTATTACTTCCTACAACAGTATGTAAATCTACAATGATCTCAAAATAAGAAGTTTAATAAAAAAAAAAAAAAAGCCCTATTTTGGCTGCGTATAGCGAATCTAGCTTCAAGGCCCATGTACGGCACCCCGCCTTTTTAGAGGTTTTTTTTTTAACTTGCAAATTTTTGACACCAGCTAATTTATTTTCAATATGCTCAATACTAAGTTTTATCAACACATAAATGGATATGGGACTATATTTATCATCACAAAAATTTTAATTCTCTCTAAAATATTATCATTTTTGACTTCGTGCATAAATACCCTAAGGGGGAAAAATAATTATCAAGTTCAGCTTAAATATGTGTAAGGGATAATAAAAAAAAAATACCTGTACATATAAAAGAAATAAATATTAGATTTAATCCATAACCCTCGAATTCTAAGATCAACACAGGACATTTCTACTTAAACTCTCAGAAGTAGAAAGAACCTGAGGCTAAGTTAGAAGTCCTGAACCACAGTCCTATCTAGCTCACCCCTCTGAGTAATACTGTAACTTCTACGTGTCTTGATTTTCTCATCTACAAATGGGAAGAAATAAAACCTGCCCTTCCAATCTTTTAGGGATTTGATAGGATTAAATAATAGATGTGAAAGCACTTTGAAAATTTAAAAACACTGTATCAAGTATTACTACTCCAGTGAAAATGAAAACCTCTAATTATTATGTCAATCTATAATTCGAGGAGACAGAAGTCTGGAGAAGCAAGCCTCTTTAATCTTTTAATTAAAGTTACAACAGATGATTAACCTGATTCTTAAGATGTTAATTAAACTGTTTCTTTAATGATTAAATTCATAATGCAGCTGGAAAAGTTAGTTCCCAGAAAGTGTCACAAAAGGACCCGAGGAAGAAAATCAATAGCTTCTATATACATTATGACCAACTGTAATAGATTTTGCAAAATTCGACTTCAGTACAGAAAAATCTTCAAATTCCCACAAAATCTTTCAAATTCCTTCAGTGACGTAAAAAGGTGAAAAGTCCAAATTACCACTTCTAAATGACACAAATTATCAAACTATGTGAATGGTGGCATTCATCAATAAGAACAGACCCGTCGGCAAGAAACAAATATCTGAGTGAATCCCATCCTTGATAAGATTCAACACTAATTATCAAAAGAAAGAGCCTACTTGGGATAATCTCTGAAATGACTCAATCATAAAAAGCAACAGAAAACCAAACTGGTGTTTCCAGTTTCATTGCACATTATGTTCAGAATGTATAAACACATTTTCTTCCCATATGTAAGATTATTATTTTATTCCGTACCTTCTGCCAAGGATCTGCTTTACTTTCATTACTGTATTTGAAATATTTCTTATTCTACTTTGTTTTGCTGCCAATCCAACAACCTGAAAAAGAGCAGTATATTACAATGCATGTAATTCTGCTTATTTCAAAATACAAAAATGAGGGAAATAGTACCTCTTCATTTTCTGTGTAAGCAACTACAGCTGGAGTAACTCTGTCACCTGCATCATTTGCAACCACATCAGCCCGGCCATCCTGGAAAAAAAAATAGAACTCTATTAGGTCTTTTGAAAACAAAACACATATAGACATATACAGATACATAGTCCCATCAGACATATGTGGACCAGTGTTATCTTGCCACATGCGTAGATAGAAAAATCGTTACATCAATATTTTAAATTTGTAGATTCAATGGCCGTTATTAATTTCCTAGATTTTATACAAGGTCAATGTTCCACAAAGAACTGCCTCATTTTTTCTATCCAGTCGATAAATGGATCAAACATAATAATCTTTCTATATACAATAACAAGCCTTATGACATCACCCTTTCTAGTTTTCGTTCTTCCCCGACAGGTACATCTTTCTTCCTTTTTCTACGTATGATGAAGTAGCACTAAATCTCTTTGGTTTTCCTTCCAAGTTACTTGACATTTACGTGCGAGACTAATATTAGGGGAGTTGGTTATTATTGTTCCTCTCGCCTCCCCACTGATGCCAAGAAGCTACAACTCCTTGTTAAGCTCTCTCATTCAAGAAAGGTCAAGTAGAGCATGCCACCAACTCGATTCACACGCTTCGAGGGATTAGCAACTCCAGTTTCAGATCGCGACAACCCGGTCCTTTCGCGGCAAACATTCAGAAGCCGCCGGTGTCGGACGTTCAGGCCCACCTCCGGGCCTCCAGTGCCCTGGAGATCCTCGAGACCCCTCCCGGCCTCCGGCAGCCCTGAGGTCCCTGGGACGGCCCCTCTCCAGCTTCCCTGCAGCCCTGATGTCCCCGAGACCTCCCAGGCCTCAGCTGCCCAGACGTCCCCGGGACCGCCCCCTCCGGGTCTCCGGCGGCCCTGACGTCTCCAGGACCGCCCCTCTCCGCGCCTCCTGTGGTCCTGATGTCCCCGAGACCCTCCGGGCCACTGGCGGGCCTGACGCCCCGGGGACCAGCCGTCCTCGAGATCTCTCTGGGCCTCCAACGGCCCTTACGTCCCCAGGACCGCCCCCCACCAGGCCTTTTGCGGCCGGGACGTTTCCAGACCCCGCGCGCCCACGTCGTCACAACCGTCCGCCAGGACGCAGTGGACTTTCCGGAGGAGCTGCGGATGACGAGGCCGGTCCGCCCGGCGCTTCGCCTCCAAACTTGCTCCCAGTAATGTCTCTCCACGCGACATTCCTAGGCCGGCGACACGCCGTTCACAAACCCCGCAGGAGATCAAAGGACTTGGCTCCGCACCGGGAGAACTGGGTGGCCGACATTAATCACAAACCAGCTCCCCCAGGCCCTCACCTTATAGACGGCCACACAGGCTGAAGTGCAGCCCAGGTGAACTCCGATGGCCGCCATGAGGCGGCAGAGACGGCGGCAGCAGTAACGAGGGGTCCCCCTGTGCCAACAGCTCCCGGCCTCCGAAGAGCCCCATCAGGCACCGCGGAAATTTCACGTTCCCGCCCGCCCACTGCGTCCCGTCCATCCGCCCCGGCCTCCCGCGTCGCCGCCAATCAGCGTGAAGGTTTCGCCTTTCCTCTCGGACTGTCTGCGAATAGCTTCAGTGCGTCCCCCAATCCCCCGCCCTACCGGAAAAGCACAGCGTGGGCGATAGTGCGCATGCTCCAGTGAGGGAGGGACTGGAAGGGGCGCGGACTCTTTCTAGGCCCTTTCCTGGAAGCCAATGGAAACTGCCGATTGAGTTGCGTCACTTGTCCTAGCAACTCCGGGCAGATTTTTTTCCCAACCACTAGCCGGGCTCTTCTGCGTCCTGTAACAGCCCGGGCCGACAGCAGCGTGGCTGTTGGTGGACGCAGGTGGCGAGGCGTTTGGAGCGGCTGGCTCAGCATGCGGTGCGCGGGCCCAGCCGCGATGGTGGCCTTTTATGCCGGGCTTTGGGTCTCTAACCTGGGGCCGGTGCTGGGCCAGGAGGCCGGGGCCGACTGTGAAGGTGAGCGGTGTGAGACCTGCTTGCATGGCGGTGGCACCGCGCTGCAGCGCAGCTGTTGTCGGCTTTGGCTTCTCCCGGCCTGGGCTATAAATAACATTTAACTCCGGAAATGTAGGCCCAGTTCCTGGTTTCCCATCGCCTTCTCCCAAGCCTAGGCAAAACTTCGATCCTGGCCCAGTGATACCTTGAGGCCGCGTTCTGGTTTTGAGGTTATTGAACTGCGGTCAAAGGTGGAGGGTTTGGATTTGGATTAGATCTTGTGCAGACCCCCTAGCTTCCGAAGACCCTGACGCTGCATTGGTTCTGCTGCAGCTGACGGGCGCGACTGGCCTCTCCCTGCACAGATGTCTTTCAAATTTAAATGTCTGATTCCCAAAAGAAAAATAAAACGCTAAATTGTCTGTAATTGAGTTGAGGTGGCTTAAACCAGAGAACGTAACTAACGTTTGTTTAGGGCTTTACAGAGAAAAGTTGCTTTACAAAGGAGTACATTAACTCCTGAAGAGGAATACCCAGCAATGATTCCTTTTCTGTTGGCAGAACCTCAGCTGTGCACTTGCAGTCTGGACACGTGAATCTAGGTTGTGCACCCCCCACCCCCCCGCCCCCCATGCCTCTCCCTTGCAAAATCAGAGCACTAATACCTACTTCAGAGGGTGGTTAACAAGATCAAAGAAGATAATAGCTATGCTAGCTATGCTAGCCCCTTGCTTCTGGTCTACTGTAACACTTCCATTTTTCATTCACTGAAATAATTTATATAAGTGTATATTCTCCTCACTCGTTTATGACCTTGGGACTCTATCCCTACTTACCAGGAAATTATAGGGTCACAATATACACTGAATACTGGATGACCGTAGTTTGTATAGTAACTTAATGAAGTCTTAAGGGTTGGAGTCCAGTTTTATGTCGGCCCTGCAATAATTAAACTTCTCTTCAGAAATTTAAAATATCTACACGATGTTATTTTAAAACTTTGTATAGATATAGATAATTGTTCAGCTAGGTTATAATTTTGCTTAAAGATCTCTTATAACGGTGTCCTGTACATTTAAAGCAGAATTTGTGAGACATTAACAACTGATTTGATTACTTACCGATTTAATTTCTGGAGTGTCTACCTGAAAACATTTCAGATAAGCCAGAGCATCTGGACTTATTAAATGTGAAGCTTATGCCATCTTTCCTGGATTTATTAAAGCATATTGTGATTATTGCGTGTCTGACTAGACCTCATTTTCTACTGTCTTTGCCCCTCTTGCCCAGTCTGCTTCCACCAGTCTGGTGCCCTGACTGTTCTTGGACCCCACCCAGGTCACTCCTGCAGTAAAGCCTTTGCACTGCCCTGCCTGGAGAGTTCTACCCCAGGCAGTCCACTAATTTTTTCTCTCCCTTAACTAAGGTCTCTGCTCAAATAGTTTATCTAAGAGGTTTTCTTTGGCCATCCATTTAGGATAATAGTATGACTTTGTCACCCTCTATCCTCATTACCATGTTTCTTTTTCTTCGCAGCCACAAGATACTTTTATTTATTCCCCCAGAATGTAATCCTTGAGGGTAAGGACTTTGTTTTTCAACAGCCTAGACCACCGTCTGGTACTTAATAATTGCTCAATGAATATTTGTTAAAAACATGAATGAGAGGCTGTTCTATTTAATGTTCTGTTCCTATTAACAGCATTAAGAACAAGTAGGACTTCAAGCTCTAAAAGAGAACATGACTGTTCCTCTAGCTGAAAACACTGGATAAAATAAAAATGTAAAAATATTTTTTAAGTGTACCTTAGTAAGGCATACCCAGAGGCCAAAGCCAAGGTGGAAGTGGAAACTAAAAGAAGGAAAAGGAGCAGAAAGATGGCTTTTGCCATGAGGGCATTTGTTACCTAGACAATCTTAATTTAGGTTTTCATGGCTTTGGTAAAATAAAGAGAATGAAGACAAAGCCCAGGACCTTCCCAAGGTAGGAATGTAATAGTAGGTTCTCCCCCAATTCATTTGGAACCCCAAAGAGTTAGACCTTCATTTTAAAAGGTGACCTGGAAATAACCACAACTCTACCCCCATCATTAGAGACTAAAAGGACTTGTGGTTCTTGAACTTTGTACCAAAAGGGAAAACAAAAATGTGTCCAGATAACTCATAATCACAACATAGCCTGCAAATGCATGGAGGCCCAAATGCACACAACCTGAGTAGTCTGAAGCATCTCAAACTGAAATTTTACTTTAAAGGGATGTTAAGCAGGCATCAGCAGATGTTGCTCTTGCCTGTAGGAATCCACCTTTAGCCCAGTCCGCAAATAATTCTGAGAGTCAAAGTCTAAAAAATAAAGCTCACATTCAGAAAAGTGGAGACTAGTGGGAGACACAACGCAGAGATTAGTGGAAAGGCTTCAGGTACTGGAATTATCAGGCACAGAATAGAAAATACATTTATGATGTTTAAAGAAAGAAAGGAAGGGACTGAACATATGAATAAAGGGTAAAAGACTATTTAAAATGTCCACCCATATTTGGAAAAATACCAGATTAAACATCTACAAATAGAAATTGAAGGGATTAACAGCAGATGAAATATAGCTGATAAAAGAATTAGTAAAAAGATTGAAGAAATTGTCTCCAAATGAATCATTGGGAGAGAAAGAAGGAAAAAAAGAGAAAATCTCAAACACAGCCAGAGAAAAAAGACTGATGACCTTCATAGGAATGGCAATGAGATTGTCAGATGATTCAACAGTGAAAGACCCAAAGTGACACAGCTAGTAATTAGTAAAGCCAGGATTTGGACCCAGCAGGTCTGGCTTCCGAGCCCCATGCACTGAATTACTACCTATACTCCTTTCTGGTGTGGTGTTGGGAACTAAATTATTTAAGGAAATTTTACAAATAAAATTGGAACAATGAAGTTGTATACAAATTATTTAGGAAGTTCTGGCTATTCTTAAAACTCTTAACTCCTCATAACATGTGTTATGTTTGTAGATAGTAATTCTCCCTTAGCCTTGCACCAAGACTAATCTGGTGTCTTTTTAATTTTTTCCCCACCAAAATCAAGCAAATAATGTGGGATTGACTTCAGTTTTAGAAGGTGTGGATGGAACTGTTGAAAATAATGTTTCTAGCCCACTGGTAGTTTAATTTTTCCACTAAACTGACTCTAAACATTTATCATTATCTTTCTGAAAAAATTGTAGCTCTTTTCCTGCAGGTGGCATTATGCTATTTTTAAAATACTGTTTTTTCCTTTTGGGCCCTGACTGATAATTGCTTAATTGATCTGTGATGACACTTTAAAATTCTAAATTCAATTTCATTAATACTACCAAATGTTTTTAATAATTAAAAATTTTTTTAATGTTTATTTATTTTTGAGAGAGAGACAGAGCATGAACGGGGGAGAAGCAGCCAGAGAGGGAAACACAGAATTTGAAGCAGGCTCCAGGCTCTGAGCTGTCAGCACAGAGCCTGATGCAGGGTTCGAACTCATGAACTGTGAGATCACGACCTGAGCCGAAGTGGGACGCTTAATCGACTGAGCCACACGGGTGTCCCAATATTACCAGATATTGTATTGCGCATGTTGGAGATTTTTGTGAGAGTCAAAGATATTGTGGTGAGTTTTTAACATAAATTCAGAAATATTTCAAACATACAGAAAACATTTTATATAACATATACTTAGGATCTAGATTGATTAAATGTTAATAATTCGCTACATTTGCTACCATTCTCTGTCTTTAAAAAAATAAAATACAATGGCTTTAGCTACCGTTTTCTTTCCATCCTTTCCAGGAGAAATGTCTGTTCTGAACTTAATGTGACTTTCTTTCCCATTTTTAAAGAGCTTTTACTATAAATGTATGTATCCACAAATAATCTATGTAATTTTTTGTGATCTTACATGTATATGATTGTACATTGTACATACTTATCTGCAACTTTTTTCACTCAACATTATTTTGGGGCAGTTATGTACATTAATAACTATAGATGTGGTTCATTCTTTTTAACTTGTCTCTAGAATTCCACTTTTTGAGTGAAGTACAGTTTGTGTAACTATTCTCTCTCTGAGGTTCTGTTAGGTTCTTCCCACTTTTACATAATTTTAAGCAACGGTGCTCTGAATATTCTTATATACATGTCTCCCTGAGCACATATGTGATGATTTCTCTAGGTCAAAGAACAAGAATTGCTGGGTGATAAGTTATATGTATTTCCAACTTAACTTTTCCCTACTGGACTGTGTTTTTCTTACAGATATGCAGGAGCTCTTTTATTCACCCAAAAAATACATGCCTCACATCCAATTGAGTGCTTCACTGAGGACAGAGCAATATGGCGTCAGTGGGAGAGGTGACAGAAGCTGAGGGGTGAGAAGCAGTAGAAAGTCGGGTCATCAGGGCCTGCGGGACAATCTAAAGACTGGATTAGACTCTGAGTGATATGGAAAACCATAGGAAGGTTTTGAGTGGATGCAGTAGCATAATTTGACTTATATTTTTAAAGAATCTGGTTAGAATGTTGGGAATTCAGTGGGTCAGATTATAGCAATCCTCTGGCCAAGAAATTCTAACAATGCAGGAGAAAATATAAAAATATCATAAAGGAACAAAGAGCTGACATGATAAAAAGACTTGCTAGGGCAAAATTAAAGGGGAAGAAGCAATCCTGAATGGTAAACGGAGTTTATGGTCATTTTGCCTGGATGACACTGGCCAAAGTAAAGCTAATCTTTGGTATGAGGAGGACAGAAGTCAAAGCCCAAGACTTGTTTTAAAGGGGGAGTCTACTGGGATGTTCTTCTCTGTTAATCTGGGGTTTCCAAAGCGTTACTCCCTCAGACAAACAATAAATCTAACCCATCCCTGCCCACAGAGACTGTATGGAAAATTTCCTTGACACTGACCAGAAGAGAAGAAAGGAATAAATATATTTCTGAGAGATTATAATCACAAGATGTTCTCCGTTGGGTTTACAGCTAAAATTCACATGGATGGTTCAGTCGGTTAAGCGTCCGACTTCGGCTTAACTCATGATCTCGTGGTTCGGGGTTTCGAGCCCCATGTCAGTCTCTGTGCTGAGAGCTTGGAGCCTGGAGCCTGCTTCGGATTCTGTGTTTCCGTCTCTCTCTGCCCCTCCCCTGCTTGCGCTTTCTGTTTCAAAAATAAGTAAACATTAAAAAAATTCACATCAGGGGTCCAAAAAATTATCAAGCTATCCATTTAGTTTAAAGTATTCCCCAGCTAGTGGCTCCTAAGCCTGATAAATATGAACACAATCCCTTTATGGACGTAAGGCATCTTCATTTTTGGTCTCAAATAATCTCCACAAATACATTTCAAGTGACTCTAAGTGTCATGCAGGACAAAATAAGCAGCAAAGAAATAATCAAGTATGAAGGGGAGGTCAAGGACTCTGTTGTTCACAACAAACCTTTTATAACTCATTGACTTTAAACTACGTGTGGGGAGTGTCAGGGAGAGGAAGAGAGGAGAGACTTGGAAACCACAAACATTCTTTAAGCGTTTTTGTTAAAGACAAGTGGGGGAATCGGGTGGTATTTTGTGGTGACGGGGGATGTGGTGTTGGGAGAGTTTCTTGTTGTTTCTAAGATGTGAGAAGTAACAGCATGTCGTGGCCAATGGGAAAGGAGACCGGAGGGAGAGGCCAGAACGCAGGAGCAGGGAGTTGATAGGATCTCCTCGGCAAGTAGCAGGTTTGGCAAAGCTCATTCACAGAATTAAGATAGAACATGCAAGGACAGGTGTGGTAGGTGTGGTGGCAGAAGCAGGAGAGTTCCCTCCTGTTGCTTTTGTCCTCTCAGAGAAATAGGATGTAGGATCATGAGGTGGGAGTGGAGGTATCAGACAAGGTTTGAGGAGAGAGAAGCTTTGCAATCATCCCTTGGGGTGTGGGATGTAGTGTGAGAATGGTCAATGGAGTAGGGTTGTTGAGTAGCTCTGATGGCTCACTGGAAGTTAGTGGTCATGAATTTAAAGCAAGACCAGTGGACACCACTGTGTTATTTCCTCCAGCCACGTGCAGCCAGCATAGGTACAAACTGGGTGGAGAGATGGTTTGAACCAGGGTTGGGGTTTTGCTGGGTGCATACAGCAAGGGAGGGAGATGCAAGGGAGTTGAATTTGTGTGCAAAGGAGCAATTACACTGTTGACCATAGAACCTAAGCTGGGTAAGGAAGCGTGGTGACAAGGTGGAAAAATCAATGGATTGTATGTGTGGGTGGGTGTTGGGTGTTAGAGGACATGAGCTGGGAGGATAGGAGGTGATGGTCAGACAACGGGACGTTTCAGCTGAGATTATAGAGGTTATACTCATTGGTAATGACTGGACCTAAGAATATGACCATAGGGATTTTTCATGTCTTCTAGATATTAATCTTTAGCCAGTTATAGAAGTTGTAAATATCTTCCTCCAGCTGGTGGCCTGTCTTATCTTTTGTTTATGATTTTTTTGGCATTACAAAAGTGTTCAATTTTGCTGTCACCAAATGTATGATCCGTGTTTTGGGACCTTTAAGAAATCTTTCTCCATGCTAATGTCATGAAGATGCTTCCCTGGTTTTTCTTCTAGAGGTTTTGTAGTGTTGCTCTTCCCATATAAATCTCTATTCATTCACCTGGGGTTCAGGTTCATGTGTCGTTTTAGGTAGAGATCTAAGTCTTATCTTTTTCCGCAGTAAGTTGTCTTAATATCATTTATTGACCAGTCCATTTTTTCCATCCATTGATTTTTAGCATCACTTCCATCCTATACCAACCTCCTCTAAAGGTGTCTATTTGTTTCTAGACTCTATTTGTGCATCTGTTTCTATACTAATTCTCTTGGTCTGTTTCTGTGCCATTCCCACAGTGTTTTCAGTGCTATAGCTCTAGAAATGAATCTTGATATCTGATAACGTCTACTCCACCAACTCCCCCCTTTTTTTCTTCTTCAAACACTTCTTGGCTTTGATTTGCTCTTGTTTCTTCGTATGTATTTTTGGACCAGGTTGTCAAATCTATAAAAGTCCTATTGGGGGTTTGATTGGAATAACGTGAAATGTACAGATTTATTTAAAAATAATTACCCTCTAAGGGCGCCTGGGTGGCTCAGTTGGTGGAGCATCTGATTCCTGATTTCGGCTCAGGTCATGATCTTGTGGCTGTGAGATTGAGCCCTGCATTGGGCTCCTTGCTGAGCATGGAGCTTGGGATTCTCTCTCTCCCTCTCTCTCTGCCCCTTCCCTGCTGGTGTGCGTGTGCTCTCTCTCTCTCTCTCTCCAAATAAATAAACATTAAAAAAATGATTATCCTCCATAATATTGAATCTTTCCATCCATGAACAACAAGGCTTTATCTTCTCATTTCTGAGGTCTACTTTAAAGTTTTGATCAAGTTTTGTAATTTTTCCTCTAAAGCTTTGATACATTTCATTAAATTTATTCCTGGTTACACTAGAATTTTTATCATGATTGTAAATTATACCTTATTTTAAATTTGCAGTTTCCTCATCATGTCTTCTTATCACTCTGAAATTCAGCAATTTTGCATAATGTTCTCCTTATTAAGAATGTTTTTCTACAGAGACAATCATATAATTTGCAAATGATAAAATTTTTTTCCTTTCTAAATAAACATTTGTTCTGTGAGCTAAGACATCCAGTTCTATATTGAATACAAGTGTTGATAAAGGATCATTTTATTGCTAAGTAGGACACTTGCTGTAGAGTTTTTGTGGACATACTTTGTCAACTTAATGTAGTTTTTTTCTAGTCTGAGTTTGCTATGTGTCTGTATGTGTCATACTTTAATCATGAGCCAAAACTGGATTTAATCAAACACATACACATCTATTGAGATGATCATATAATAAATTGCATTACTATTCTAATTTTATTATTTTTATTTTTTAAAGTTTATTTATGTAGTTGGGGGGGGAGGGGCAGAAGAGAGGGAGAAAGAGAATCCCAAGCAGGCTCTGTCCTGACATGGGGCTCGAACTCACAAACTGTGAGATCATGACCTGAGCTGAGATCAAGAGTCGGATGCTTAACAGATTGAGCCACCCAGATGTCCCTGACACATATCTTTATTAATCTAACTAAACTGCTCAAAGTGTTCTTTTTCAGGTTTGCAGTTTTAGTTACCTACGGAAAATGAAGTTCTAGATCTATTATATCCACCCACGTCTGTCTCCTGCACACCCATTCCCCCATCTTATATACATTTTTTAAATGTTTATTTATTTTGAGAGAGAGAGAGAGAAACGGTGGGTGGGAGAAGCCAGAGGGAGAGAGAGAGAGAATCCCAAGGAGGCTCTGTGCTGTCAGTGAGGAGCTTGATTCAGGGCTCAATTCCCACAAACCATGAGATCATGACCTGAGCTGAAATTAAGAGTTGGACACTTAACCGACTGAACCACCCAAGCGCCCCCATTTTACATACATTTATATCACCATTTCGGATAAAAATAAATCTCAGGGTTTATATTGTTGTGCCCACGTAAATATCATTCACAGGTGAGTTATCTAGTGCACCAGGATTTCATCTTCCATGAACATCTTTCTCCCCTTGAATTGAAACTAGCCTCAATTTTTCTTTGAATAATTTTTATTTCAATCATTAATTTATCTTCACATTTTTTTTTCCTGATAGAACTGAAAATCATCTCTGAACATGTTAACTACATCAGGTAGTCTATTGGTTTGGTTTTCTTTTAAAAACTTAAGTTGAATGCTTAATCATTAATTTTCCATTTTTTTTACTGAAAGATACATACTTTATGTTATGAATTTCCTTAGAAGTACTGACTTAACTATAGTCCTTAAGTTTTATATACAGCATTTTTATTGGAATTAAGTACTAAAAATTGGACATTCCTATCACTACTTTTTCTTTGACCCATGGGTTAGTTAGAAGTGTGTATTTAAAAAATTTCCAGGCATACAAGAGGATGGACACTGAGTTGTATCATGTTATTTTTGTTACTGATTTCTAATTATATTCAGGGAAGGTGGCCTGCTTGGTACAGAGTTTTTGGTACTTGTTGAGACCTGCTTTTTGGCTTACTACCTGGCAAATTAATGTGAATATTGCATATTTTCTTAATAAGAATTTCTCTAATTTGGGGGAGAAGAGTTCTATATGTTATAAGGTCAAATTTGTGAATAGTGCTCAAATGTTTAATGTCCTTATTAACTTTTGGTCGATTTGATCAAATAATTGCTGAGAGAGTGTTCAACCATCTATTTTTATTGTGAATTTGTCAATTTCTTCTTATAATTCTATAAGGATTTTCTATATTATTAGGCTATGTTATTGGCTGTTCATTAGTTCAGAACTTTTTTTATTTATTTTTTTGGTATTTCTGGTAAGTGCATCATTTTCTGATTAGTAGTGACTGTTGTTATTCTCAAAAAGTGCTTTACAGAGCTAAAGTATATTTTGGTTAGTCTTTTTCAGGCATATCTTTTTATTTTTAAAGTTTCTTCAATTTTGTTGTTTTTTGTTTTTTCAAACTCTTTGCTGTAGCCTCATACTTTTTACATGACTCTTATATTCAGCATATAATTGAATTTTTAATAGTTTTACTCTGAAAAATCCTGTTCTAAAAAGGAGAGTTTAATACATTCATACTTATTGTAATCAGTGATATATTTGGATGTTTTTCTCCTACTTAATTTTGTGAGTATTTAAAAACTTATTGCCTTTCTTTCTTTCTTTCTTTCTTTCTTTCTTTCTCTTTCCTGCCTTCTAGTGGACTGATAAATGTTTTAACAATCCTTCCCCATGCCCTGCACCAATACTGATCTGAAAGTAATCTTTATATTACTTATACTTTTAGTTATTACCCTTACATTGTTAACATGATTAGTTGGCTAAAAATTATTATGACTTAACCAGAATGTTTCTCTACCCTCTTCCTGGGTGGTAAAGGATCTTAGGAAGTTTCACATGAATTCTCCTTTATTTTCCATCTTATGTGTTGGGATTGTCCTGCATTTGGATTTTACCCTATGTTTATACCCCTACATGCTCATTATTATTGTTTACATAGTTAATCTTGATTTAGATTTTTCTCCCACTTGCCATTCTCTTTTCTCACATTACTTCTTGTGATGTGTTTCTCCTTTCTGGATTTTGCCTCCTTCTTCCTGCATTTTATCTTTTAGTGGGGCTCTTAAAGTGCTTTGTACATAGGATGCTCAATAAATATTTATTAAAAAATTAACTTAATCAAATGCAATAGTTTAAACTACACTAGGTGTCTAGTTTGTATATTAGGGTGATCGGTAGATCTTGCCTCATTTACCAGACCGCTAGATAATCAGACACTTGATTATTAGGGATGGGGGACAGAGCACATTACCTGGTTTTTGTTAATACCATGAATCAAGAGAGGGATAGAGAGCACCCAGGGCCTTAGCACTCTCCACTCTTCCTTAGTATGTTTCTTTAGAATTCTCTTTTTTTTTAAGTTTTCTTTTTTAACATTTATTTATTTTTGAGACAAAGAGAGGTAGAGAATGAACAGGGGAGGGGGAGAGAGAGAGAGAGACACAGAATCTGAAGCAGGCTCCAGGCTCTGAGCTGTTTGTTAGCACAGAGCCTGACTCGTAGCTTGAACTCACAAACTGCAAAACCATGACCTGAGTTGAAGTTGGACGCTCAACCGGCTGAGCCACCCAGGCGCCCCTCTCTAGAATTCTTTCTAAATCTAGTGCCACTGTTTTCCAGCGTAAGCTTCTGGCCTCCATTTTCTTCTTTCCTACTTGGACCAGACACTTGCCCCATCTGAGAAAGCCACATGGAAAGCAGCTTCCTCCTAGGGCAGAGGTACCTACTGGCTAAGTGTGTAGGGCCCAGGTTAGATGAGCAGGGATTTCATTCCCTCTCTAGCACTTATTAGGCAAGTTAAGTGACCACTCTTTGAGTCAGCTATCTCATCTGTAAAATAAGGATAGTAATGCAATTATATCCACACTTTGTTGTGAGACTTGAATGGGTTAATAATATACATTCGAACAGTGCTAACACCTGTTAAGTACAACCTTAAGTACGGTTGTTGTTGTTGCCTGTGCCACTTCTCAGCTCCCTCCACCCCTTCGCTGGCTCTGGATGCTGAGATTGAATATGATTGTTCAGTTTGGAGTTTCATGTAGGTCCATGATGATAGAACATACAGACATATGCAGACGACCAAGGGGTTTCATATAAGATATGTATTCAGGTTTTCCTCCGTGCTTTAAACAAAGCTGTCCCAAGCATCATATCCTACATAAAGCTATATTTTCTTTAAGGGTTAAATTTTGAGGGAAAATTCTCATTTTAGGTTCAACTTGATTCCAAAGATTGATTCATTTATTGATTGATTCAATAAGTATTATTCAAGGCCCAATACTAAGTTAATAGCTATAGGCCCCAAACCATTCTTTTTTTTTTTTTTTAATGGTTATTTATTTATTTTGAGAGAAAGAGAGAGAGCACACAAACAGGGGAGGGGCAGAGAGAGGAAGAGAGAGAATCCCAAGCAGGCTCTGTGCTGAGAGTGGTGCTTGATTCCATGAACTATGAGATCATGACCTGAGGCAAAATCCAGACACTTAACTGACTGAGCCACCAAGGTGCCCCTGGCCCCAAACCATTCTTACTTACAATTTGAATCCATTGTCATAATGTGTTGAATCATATTTAACTTTTTTATTTGATGAGTGGGACACCCACATAGGTGTGGTAATAGTTATATTAAACATAAATACATAATTTCTTTGATTCTTCTAGTATGTAAAGAATTCCTGAACCGATTCTATAACTCCCTGATAGCCAGAGGAGTCAACTTTTCCCTGGACACCATAGAAAAGGAATTGGTCAGCTTTTGCTTGGATGTCAAAGGAAAAGAAAACCGCCTGGTATGGTACATTTTCACCTTTCATTTTTCCCTTATGCTTGAAGAAAAGTGTTAATGGCTTCGATTCTCATCTTAGTCTTAATGTCTCCTGCTTAGATGCTTGCCTCAAGGATGTTCACTATAGATAGCAAGCAGAAATTGATCTTCCAGTGAAGTGTACTCATGTATTTTCATTTAGAACGTATCTGGTTTCATTTTGCTTTCTGAATAAACCATAGGCAACCAGTTCCATGTTTTAAGTCAATTCACACAAATTCCTAATGACAAATTTCTGTCCTGGGTTGAGTGGGTAGACTTTCTCTTTCTTATCAAGACTATTACAGGGGTGCCTGGGTGGCTCAGTCGGTTGGGCGTCCGACTTCGGCTCAGGTCATGGTCTCACAGTTTGTGGGTTCGAGCCCCATGTCAGGCTCTGTGCTGACAGCTTGGAGCCTGGAGCCTGCTTCGGTTTCTGTGTCTCCCTCCCTCTCTGTTCTTCCCCTGCTCATGCTCTGTCTCTCTCTCTCTCTCTCTCTCCTTCAAAAATAAATAAAAACATTTAAAAAAATTGAAAAAAAAGACTATTAGTGAAACATATCAAAACATTTTTATAACATCATTCATAACTAATTCTTTATATTATTTTATAATGGTGTTTTCTGAGTATACAAAGATGACTTATTTCAACATAGTGTTTCACTTCACTACAGATAATTGTAGGCCAATTCATTTCGCCTAGAATTTTCGTGTTCAATTTGTCAGTTAAATCTGCATTGTTGACTGTTCACCACTGACACATTGTAAACCTCTCAGCATTTATTTGTGCCATTAAGTTTCATATTTTTAAATGAAAGTGCTTAAGTTGGGCAGCTGGGAAGGCAGCATAGCATGATGGGGAAGGGTATGGACTCTAGAGCCACAGTGGTAGATTTTTCCATTCTGTCTCTTCTGCTTGCCAGCTGGGTGACCTTCAGTTGGCTTGGGTGTAAAATGGAGATAATTATAGTACTTACTTCACAGGATTGTTGTGAGAATTCACTAAGTTAAGACCTTTAAAGCCCCGGGAGCAGTGAGAGCAGCAGCACCTGACACAGAGAAAACACTTAGCAAGTGTCAGCCCTTATTAGTCTTTGAGCATCGTGTGAATCGCAGGGCACTTCTAATTAACATGATCACGGGGATGGAATCATTTGTTTTCTGGTGTCTTAGTCAGCAGGGGTTAAAATTTAATAGCTGGGCCATGAAAACTAGGTTAACCTCTCTCTCACTTCTCTGAACTATATTAACTTTTTTCCGTCACCCAGCGACACTAAATTATCTTTGTTCTCCGTCAGTGCTATTATCTGGGAGCGACGAAAGATGCAGCCACAAAGATCCTAAGTGAGGTCGCTCGCCCAATGAGCGTGCATATGCCTGCAACAAAGATTTGTGAGAAGCTTAAGAAGATGGACAGCCAGATCTGTGAGCTGAAATATGGTATAATGGAGTCAAATGTATTTCTCCACTATGTCCAGAGCATTGCCAATTCTCTACACCGAGGGCCCTGTTTCTAAAACGTGAATGTGGGAAGAGAAGGCATTCTCCGCTGGCCAGTAGGTCGCTGGGCTGCTGAATGGTGCCTAGCGACATCCGAGCTCCTTTGGGGGAACAGAAAGGAGTAAAGCGCAATCAGCACTAGGTAGAACCGCCAACCCAGATAGCAACGTTTAATCTCTTACCTCACCAAGGCAAGGCCGACTATGTCTGTCAAGGAAAAATTCAAAATGTAAAGGGAGCAGCTACTCATGGTAAGCTCTTAAGGCAAAACGCTGCATCGATTCCAAGGTGATGTCAGGACTTTGCGGTTTTAAATACGACTATGACTTGTTCCCCTAGATTCGTCTGTCATTCTGCCGGGTTTACATTTTAGGAAGTAGGTTATTCACATCAAGTCAGGTTTTGCTTGATGAAGTAACCTTATCGAGGGTGCCTAAAATAAACAGTGAAGAACAGAAGAAGATGTCCTATTTAAAACAGTATCCTTGGCCTTATGAATTCCACAGATATAGATCTATTCTTACACAGTACTGAGGATTTGTATCTGGGCCAGCCTTTTGGGTACACTGAATAGGTGTGATAAAAGCCATCCCTCCCTTAGTCTATCCTTAACACCTGAGATTCTACCAGGCGAGACTCATTTCTTTTGCTTAAGTCATTTTTTTTTTTATGTTGCATATCCACTGTAGTATTGTAAACTACCTAAGTAATTAGCATCCAACTCTGAATTACCTTGGTCTTATTTTCCAAGATAGCTGTGTAATATGCCTATGCACCAGAGCAACATAGCTGGCTTTAACTAGGTTTAAGGTCGGAAGATACCAAAGGCAACCTATTTCTCAATTTTTTTGCCAAGGACAGGCTCTCATCTCCAAGGTAGTGATTATGGGGAAGGCATCCATTTTTATTGGCTTCCAAGTAATGAAGTAGAGGCAGGAATCACTGAGTCCATATAAACAATATTCACAGAAGGGACAAACTATGCTGATTCTTTCATTTGCCAGATGTATTTTGAGCAATGTCTGCTATATTCAAGGGATCCTACTTGGCTCCTTGAATAATAGAAAAATCAGTCAGATATTATTGAGAAGAAACACATACTAATGTTTTGGCAGTGATGGCCACTAGAGGCCCTTGGGGAGCCATAAACTAGCTTTAATTTTGGTATCAACATTTTCCTTACTGTTTTAGGGTTACAGAGTTTTTCCTGTTGTAAAATTAATGCCAGAAGCCAAGTTCTCTAGAAAAACTCAAAGATACTACTGACACTAGCAAGAAAGTTTTTTCTCCCCCTCAATCATTTATTTATTTATTTTTTCAATCATTTATTTTGACTGGACTACTAGTTCTAAATTCTCTTTCCCAGCTTATTGTTGGCAGGAAAGTTGAGATTGAACAGGGTCTTTGAATTGTGGTATATTAATAATTTGAGCTATCAAAGCTTCTATGTTTAAAGGTATTTTGTTAAGTCAGCCATGAAATTAACAAACAAGGTAAGTGTAGAGTGGATCATGTTTTCAATTAGAAAGGTGTCATTTGGTTTTTGACCCGAAAGAAGGTTTTTGCTATCTCTCTCTCTCTTTCTTGTTTTTTTTTTTTTTTAAGAATGGGGATCACTATAAAAATATAAGCGTTCTCGGGAGCACAGAGTGTAGCTGACCCTCCAAATAAAAAAAAGTTTGAAAATGTCAGCTTTTATTATTTTATTTTTATTTTTTCCTCATTTATTGAGACTTAATTGACATAAACATTGTGTAAGTTTAAGGCATGTACCATGTCGATTTGAAACACTTATATATTGCAGTATCACCACTGTGTTAGCTAACACCTCCATCATGCCTTACGATAACCATACCTTTTTTGTAATGAGAACATTTAAGATGCACTCTCTCAGTAACTTTCAAGTGTATAATACAACGTTATTAACATAATTACCACGATGTACATTTTAGATCCCCAGAGTTTGTACCCTTTGGCCAACGTCTTCGGCCAATTTCTCCACCCCCCAGCCCCTGGTAACCACCATTCTACTCTCTGTTTCTGTTAGTCTGGCTTTTTGACATTCTGTGTATAAGTGATACCATAGAGTATTTGTCTTTCTCTGTCTTATTTCACCTAGCATAATGTGCTCAAAATCCATTCATATTGTTGCAAGGAGCAGCATTTCTTTTCTCATGGCTGAATAACACTTCATTGTATGTATATACGTTTGTATCAAACACAGACACAGAGCACATCTTCTTTATCCATTCATCTATTGACACTTAGGTTGTTTCCATATCTTCGCTACTCTGAAAAATGCTGCAACGAACATGAGAGTGCAGATCTCTCTTTCATATCCTGTTTTCATTTTCTTTTGATATATACCTAGAAGTGGGATTGCTGAATCACTTGGTAGTTCTTTTAATTTTTAAAGGAACCACCGTACCATTTTCCATAGTGACTGTACTAACTTACACTACCACCAACGGTGATTTTTTCCAAATCATTTCCAATACTTGCTGTCTCTTAGGTTTTTGATGACAGCCATTTTAACAGGTGTGAGGTGAAATCTCATTGTAGTGTTGTTCTGCATGTTCCTTATGATTAGTGACATTGAGCACCTTATCATGTACCTGTTGGCCATTTGTATGTCTTCTTTGGGAAAACTGTCCATGTCTATTCAGTTCCTCTGCCAATTTTTTGATCAGATTGTTTAAATTTTTTTTGCTGTAGAGTTGTATGAGTTCTTTATATATTTTGGATAGTCACCCCTTATCACATATATGATTTTCAAATATTTTCTCTCATTACATAACTTGTTATTTGTTGATGGCTTCTTGGCTGTGCAGAAACTTTTTAGTTTGATATGGTCCCACTTACTGATTTTTGATTTTGTTGTTGTGCTTTGGTGTCATATCCAAAAAATCGCTGCCAAGACCAATATCAAGGAGACTTTCCCTAGGTTTTCTTCCAGGATTTTTATAGTTTCAGATCTGATGTTTAATTCTTCAATCCATTTCAACGTTTGTTTTTTTTTTTTTTTTTTTTTATTTATTTTTGGGACAGAGAGAGACAGAGCATGAACGGGGGAGGGGCAGAGAGAGAGGGAGACACAGAATCGGAAACAGGCTCCAGGCTCCGAGCCATCAGCCCAGAGCCTGACGCGGGGCTCGAACTCACAGACCGCGAGATCGTGACCTGGCTGAAGTCGGACGCTTAACCGACTGCGCCACCCAGGCGCCCCTCTTCAATCCATTTCAAGTTAATATTCATGAGTGGTGAAAGCCAAGGGTCCAGTTTCATTTTTCTTCATGTGGTTATCCAGTTTTCCAAACACCATTTATCGAAGAGACTATTCTTTCCCCATTGCATATTCTTGGCTCCTTTGTCAAATCTTAGTTGACCGTATATGCAAGGGCTTATTTCTGGGCTTTTGATACTGATGGGATTTTGGAGTGATGGTGCGAATCAGGAGCCAATGGCCCAGAAGGAATTCTTGAGACATCTTTGGTGCAAAAAGGTGATTTTATTAAAGCATGGGGACAGGACCTGTGGGCAGATAGAGCTGCATTGGGGTTGTGAAGAGTGACTGGTTATATACTATGAAGATGGGGGAGGTAAAGTCAAAAGGGAGGCCTCCAGAAAGACGTTGATATGCTAAAGAGGACTCCTAAGATACCTGAGGCTTTGCTATTGTCAAGCTAAGGTTATTTTCCCTCTAGTAAGGCATTAACATTAAGACACCAGGGAGTTCCTGGAGAAATGTTCTACTCTGTATTTGCTTCAAGTATTTGTCAATGGGCTGCAGGTTATAAAGACATTTAATGTCATTTATATTTTCTTCTTCTTCTTTGTTCCCCATATCACTGCGGAGGGGAGGGTGATGTTAATGCTCCAGGAAACTGAGTCAGTCTATGGGTTTCTGGAGGCTAAGCTATTGATAAGATTACCTTTTTCTTGTAATTTTCTAAAACATCTATAAACTGATGGAGACTCCTGTGTCGCATGACTGTGAACTCTATCACTGGCTCTACCACTGGCTTTTTTTTTTTTTTTTTTTTTGCCTTTGTTCTTGGGCAGCCAGGAGTGCCTGAGGAATATCACGCATATCCCACCTGGGGGGAGGGGGTATTGTTAGGTAGTGCCCAGCCCTCAGCTTGCCTTATGCTCTCTCATCAATACTACTCCACTGGTATGTGTATGTGTCTGCTTTTATGCCGGTACCACCCTGCTTTATTATAGCTTTGTAGTATGGTTTGGAATCAGGAAGTGTGATGCTTCCAGCTTTGTTCTTTCTGAGGATTGCTTTGGCTAATCTAGGTCTTTAGTGTCTCCGTACAGATTGAGTTGTTTTTTTTTTTTTTCTTTCTTTTTTTTTCTTTCTTTCTTTCTTTCTTTCTTTCTTTTTTTTTTTTTTTTGTGAAAAATGCCAGTGGAATTTTGACAGGGATTGCATTAAATCTGTAGATGGCTTGGGGTAGGATGGGCATTGTAACAATATTAATCTTCTGATCCATGAACATGGGATGTCTTTCCATTTGTGTCCTCTTTAATTTATTTCATCAAAGTACTGTAGTTTTCAGTGTATAGATCTTTCACCTCCTTGGTTAAATTAATTCCTAAGTATAAAGTGCCACTTTTACACTTGAGCACACTTACTGGAAATTTTTGATAAATCACTTGACCACTATGTTAGGTTGTTAAAAGGCTTTTAAATGCCGTGTTTATTATGCAGGGAAAAAGGAAAGGGCTCCTCAAGAGAAGTCAAGCTGTAAAACTCCTGTGCTGCTACCAATTGTTTAATAAGCAAGCTTAAATATTGTATCCATGTTCAAGCACATGCCTGTCATGGGGCAGGGGGAAGGGGATTTGCCGCTGGAAGGAAAGAATTTCCTCTTTCTGATGGGGAAATTATGAGTATGTCATAGATGAGCTTATTTTTTTTTTTTCTTTTTCTTTTTGAGTTTGGCAATAGAGAAGTAGTTGAGTTCTTGACATTTTCTGCAGATAGTCTGTAAATGAAAACAGTAGTCTTTCTCCAGGAGTTAGTTGTTAACAAGAGTCGATAGCAAGAAGGTAAGGAACCAGATTGGCCGGCACTAAGGCACTAGCATGAGAGAAGTGGGTATATCCCAAAGGACCGGAAAGGAATGCTGTGATGATTTTGTAATCCCAGTAGGGGCAGAGGACCAAGTGAGTTCAAACAGAGAACCGAAACAATTAAGGATCAATGAGAATGTTCTTAATTTTATTCACGCGTTTTGGTTTCTTTGCATTCGTATTTAAAAACTCTTGACAGTGCTTTGTAATAGGTGTGCCCCTCTGTTTTAATGCAGACATATCTTCGTACAGAAAGTGAACCGTCACTTTCTAGTTAATTACAACGGAGGGCTTTCGATCGGTCACACTCAAGGCCACCCCAAGGCATTGCAGTTTATCAATCCCCTTCTTTTTTCCTGGGGAAGAACGATTAGGAGGCAGCACAGTGGTTTTAGTAATTACGATCTTGAGAAGCCATGGAGTGGTCGCAAATACTGCAAAGCTACCCACGCCCCTGTCTTGGAGCAAGTTATAATTTCCTGGAGAGCAAGTTTAATAGAACGCAAATGATGCCACTAGCTTTGCACACGTTTTCCTTAGGTAGATCTTGGTTTCCATAGAAATTGGAAGTGTTTCCCACTTTGGAACAAAGGGTAGTCGGCACTAAGATAAGTAACACCACTGGCCTTTCTAGGTGTTTCACAGTTGTTTTGGTTTTTTAAAAACTGTGCTTCCCCCCCACCCCTTTCTGTCGTTTAGAAAAGCAGTTGGACCTGGCATCAGTGGACCTATCAAAGATGAGAGTAGCGGAGCTGAAACAGATACTGCGCAGCTGGGGCGAGGAGTGCAGAGCCTGTGCGGAAAAAACCGACTACGTGGATCTGATCACAGAACTGGCCCCCAAGTATGCAGCGGCGCCCCCCAAATCAGAGCTCTGACCCTCGGGCGCCGCCCACGCACCCTTGATGGGAGACACAGTGACTCTGCAGGATACGGACTTGTGGGTTAGGAGTAACCGGGAGCTGCGCTGTATGTGGTCTCATACTTTTTGTTTTGCTAATACAACCAATCAAGACTTGCCTACGGGGGTTGTAATTAAAATGTAATATCAGTGGCATCTTACATTTGCAGTGTGCGAAAACCTGAAAGTGCCTTTCTCATAATGTTTGGGAGGATTGTATGTATGTCATCGTCCGTTTCCTTAAAATTGGGAAACGCGAACGACTGAAAAATGGATGAAGTTGAGTCCAAGAAGGAAAGCAGTGCCCAGAGGTTCCCCCCTCTGTGCACTAATTTTTAATTAAATATATTGGTTTAGGGTAAAAGAACAATGTTTGGTTTACCTAACTCCCACCTTCAACCCTAAGCAATAACACGGCATAATCAAAAGGTTTTGAAGAGTAAACTGTGTATTTTCAACTGCACATCAGTCTACATTCTGGCTCTGTTTGGTATCAGATGTGGGAGGGCAGGAGGCACTACTTGAAATGAGGGTTTCCCAAAAGAATACCTATTTAAACCTACCAAAAGAAAATAGATGGGAGAATCCAAGCAAGTATAGCCAATGTTTCAGCAAACCGTATCAACGCTCAGGCTGTTGATTGAACCAAGCTCAAGGTGTTTTCTACTCCTTTCTACCACGTGTTAGACAAGCTTTTGCCAGAGGGCTAAAGCCTGGGAAAAGGGCCTGCAGGCAACATAGAGCTCTATGGTTCTTTATCAGCTGTCAATTGTAAAATCGTTCTTGGCTCTATTTTCTGGCCACTAAGAGCAAGAACCCCAGCGTACAGAGGCTGACCCCTGCGTGGAAGGTGGAGGCAGGGAAGGCCTGCACAGCAGCTCAGGGGAACTTTCTGGGGTGACGGGAATGTCGTATATCTTGACTGGGGTGGTGGTGACATGGATGAATATGACTGTGAAACTCATCCAGTAGTATAATTAAGATCTGGACATTTTATTGTATATAAATTTTATCTAAAATACTGCTTTAAAAAAGTATTTGAAAATTCCCTGGACTTACTGATTCAAAATGTCTCGCTCATTTAAAGAATTGGGCTTACAGGGGTGCCTGGGTGGCTCAAGTCGGTGGGGCCTTGGACTTCAGCTCAGGTCATGATCTCATGGTCTGTGAGTTTGAGTCCCGCGTTGGGCTGTGTGCTGACAGCCTGGAGCCTGGAGCCTGCTTCGGGTTCTGTGTCTCCCTCTCTCTCTGCCTCTCCCCATCTCATGCTCTCTCTCTCAAAAATAAATAAAACTGGAAAAAAATTTAAAAAAATAAAGAATTGCACTTACTGGGAGTCATTTTGGTGAGTGGAGGATAAATTTTCCAGACTGAATGTATATGTTGAAAGTATAATTTTCAGGTTCAAATGCTGCACAGCTAAACAATTTTCAGTTGGGCAGCTAGGACATAACCGAACTTGTCAGAGAAATGGTGGTTAGTAACTTAAAATTGAGAATAAAAAAACTTTAGTGTAATACATGGCCAAAAGAGTTCCTGTTTCTGAATTTCGGCAGCTTGATCATTATGTGTAAATGACTCTACCTTATTATGAATTATATTTTTAAAAAGCCCAAATTTAGGTGTTTACTTTTTGTAACCTTTATATTTGTTTTTCTTTAGTGCATTTTGGGAAACTTATCATTTGAAAACACAAACTTATCATTTGAAAGCAGTTTGATGTCTGAATTCAAAATCAGGGCATATTTTTCAGTGTCATTTTTTCAGGATATAAATCTAGGTAATAAGAACATGGCCCAGCAGTTCATTCAAATCCATGATGTTTGGTCTGGCTTTTCAAAGAGCATTTACTCTATGTTAGTGCCACTGAAACTTTCCAACTGTGCACAGACGTCACCCGGGGGTGGGGGGGGTTTTTGTTAAAGTGTGGCCTGGGTTGCAGGAGGCCTGGGCGGGGGGGGGGGGGGGGAGCTGAGACTGCTTCTCTTTCTTTTAAAAAAAAATTTTTTTTTTTTTAACATTTATTCATTTTAGAGAGAGCACAAGTAGGGGAAGGGCAGAGAGAGAGGAAGACAGAATCCAAAGTAGGCTCCAGGCTGTGAGCTGTCAGCATAGAGCCCAACGTGGGGCTTGAACTCAGCAACTGCAAGACCATGACCTGAGCCGAAGTCGGATGTTTAACTGACTGAGCCACCCAGGTGCCCCTAGACTTTGCTTTTCTAACAAGCTCCTAAGTGATGCCTGTGCTGCTCTGTCACACTTTAAGTGGACCCTGCCGTTGATTTATTGTCTTCAACCGCCAATCTCAATCAGTTGGGTTTTTGACAGAGCTGAATATAACAACAACAACAACAACAACAACAACAACAACAACAACAAAACAAATGACAATAAATGCACAAGAGTTGATTCTCTTATGTGGAAGTCCAGAGATAGCTGGTCTAAGTAAACACGGCAGTGCCACGAACTTATTAGGGATTTAGTTCTTACCTTTTTGCTTTACATCAGAGGGGCATGTTCCATTCTTAACCCATGGTCCGAGCTGGCTCTGGAGCTCCTTTTTCCAGAAGGGAGAAGGCTGCAAAGAACTGCCTTTAAGCTGAGCCAGACTTTTGAGGGCAGCCTTCAGCCCTTCCCTTCCTCTCACCCCTTCCCCACCCGAAGGTCCACTTCCATTCAGCACTTTGCTTATAGGTGATTGATCAGAACTTAAGCACTTGCCAAACCTAGCTGCAAGGGAGTTTGGGAAATAACATCCTTTGGTTGGGTTCATGGCTGCCCAAGTAAAATCAGGATTCTTTTTTCACTGAGGAAGAAGAAATAGTTTGTGGCCACAAGCCATCTCTGCCACACAGCATAAATATTTTGTTCCCATGAATCTTGGTTGTAATTCCTGGTTATTAGACCCTGAATAACTCTTCCTCCTTACTATTTGCTTCTTTTGTAAATGTAGGCAATTATGTCTTTCTTTCTCTTTCTGGTTTGACAAGAAGCAACTACTGTTTTTCTATTGTATTTTCACTTTATTTTTTTAAAACATTTTTTGTTGAAGTTTATTTATTTATTTTGAAAGAGACAGCGCATGAGCAGGGGAGGGGCAGAGAGGGAAAGAGAGTCCCAAGCAGGTTCCGCGTTGTAAGTGCAGAGCCTGATGGGGGGCTCAAACCCATGACACTTTGAGATCATGACCTGAACTGAAACCAAGAGTCATATGCTCAACTGACTGAGCCACCCTGGTGCCCCTATTTTCATTTTAAATTGCTTCCTCTCTCATTGTGTGTGTATACATGTGCAATTTTTGTTGTTTTTAGCTATAATCGATAAACACACAAGACTTTTTTCTTTTGTTTTTGAGAGAGAGAGGGTGCGAGTGAGGGGCAGAGAGAGAGAGAGGGAGGGAGACAGAAGCGGGGCTCACTTAGATTGGGGCATGAGTTCTTCCATGTGGGACTCGAACTCAGGAAGCATGAGATCACAACCTGAGCTGAAGTCAGATGCTTAAAGACTGAGCCACCCAGGCGTGCCCCCCCCCCCCCAAATCTACAAATCGGGCATTCTGACAAAAGTGACAAAACTCTGGACTAAAAATGTTCATTTAAACAGCAGCAGTCTGGGGCAGACATTATTCCTGATCTATTCTGGATTTCAAAATGTCCAAGCAGATGACCCTTTAATTTGATGGCTAAATACACATGGGAGATGAGATCTAACATTTATAAGGTGTAGTTTCTTGAGTACGGATATTTGTCATCCACATTCCACTAAAGAGTGTTAAATTTAGAACAAATTAGATTGGTGTATAGGATAAGAAAATATTTGATTATCAGATCCTTAAAAAACAGCAGAGCCTGCTGTGATCCAGAAGCTCCATCTATGGGTTTGAGCAGCTCTTTGGAAGTGTCTTTTCTAAGCAGACGGCTCAGTTTGTTATCTTCCAGACTCATCCAGAAGTGACTGTCAAGTGCCTATCCTTTCACAGGGTATTTGAAATAAAACAGTTCCACCAAACATGAAACAGAACAGGGGGATTAGCAGCATATACTGCGTTTTGGGGTTGTTTTCGGTATGCTTTTCACTGATAAAAATTTTCAGAATTTGGCATTGTGCAGGCACGCTTGGTGCTGAATTTCTAAAGCTCACCAGGATTTGAATGAAAGCTGTAATGTGTGAGACAGAAAAATTAAAAATTAAACTGTGAGAATTGACAGAGGTAAGGTTGTTACTTGCCACTGAGGTGGATCAGTTTTAGGGCAGTGTTTTTTGTTTTTTTTGTTTTTTTAAAATTTTTAAATGTTATTTAAATCCGAGTTAGTTAATTTATAGTGTCATAATGATTTCAGGAGTAGAACCCAGTGATGCATCACCTACCTATAAAACCCAGTGCTCATCCCAACAACATGCCCTCCTCTTAATCCCCGTCACCCACTTAGCCCATGCCCACCCGCCTCCCCTCCAGCAACCCTCAGTTTGTTCTCCGGATTTAAGAGTCTTTAATGGTTTGCCTCCCTCTCTCCTTATCTTACGTTTCCTTCTTCAGGGCACTATTTTTTTTTTTTTTTTTTAAAGCTTCTCAGGTAAGATTTCCCTGTGAGGCTGTCATAGGTACTTTACAGATAATTCTGGCAGTTCCCTCCCAGCCGGGGTGGTGTGGGACACTCACCCTGTGCAGAGGGGCTCTTCCTAAAGTTGACCTTGCAAGCTACCATACCTGGGAACATATAGCTGCTTATTAAGACACTGTGCATTAGTTGGTTATACGTGTGAGACATAGATTGATCTGCATTTAGAACAAAAGAAGGAAAAAAAAAGAACACATAAAGACGTATCAATACAGGTCCTCAATCCATTACCGAAATACTTGGAGCTAGGTGTTCTTGGAATCCACCATTTGTCAGATTTTGGAAAGACAGGATGGGGCATATGCTAATTATTTCATAATCACCTAGGGGCTTGGGGCAGCACCCACAAAACCCTCTCATAGACCCAGGTCGGGCTTTGTCATCTGAAGGAGATGAATCAGGTGCTGCTCGTCAAATGAGGTACGAAAAAGTACCTTTTATTTTCACAGCCTTTTGGATTTCTGGATCTTGGATGAGAGATTGTGGCACAGTAATTCTGTGGTGACTCCAATCTAGGTGTTATCAATCATTAATTAAGACTTTGGGTCTTCTCTGATAAAACCTCTACCTCCCATAGACTAGTCTCTCTTGGACAGAACTTCTTTCTCCTAGGAAGGAGTTGAAAAGCACCTGAGAGCCTCACAAAATTAGGACTCCAGGTGCTTTGCTTCCTTTTTCTTTTTCTTTTTTTGTAGCGATAGAGACAGCACAAGCTGGGGAGGGGCAGAGAGAGGGAGACACAGAATCAGAAGCAGGCTCCAGGATCTGAGCTGTCAGCACAGAGCCCGATGCGGGGCTCGAACTCACAGACCGCAAGATCATGACTGACTGAGCCACCCAGGTGCCCCAAGCCTTGCTTCCTTCTTTTGGCCACACGCCTTTCTGGACCATGGCACAGGGTCAGCATTAAATAGCCATCGAGGAAATTCGCTCACCGTGTTGTCCTTCCAAACAGGTGGGTCAGCTGTGGTTTCTCCTCCTCAGGTTGCGATAGCCAGGAAGCCGAAAGAAGCCGCTCCTCCTTTCTGCAGCCCCCACCCTCAAGACCTCTCTCTCCTGAGACGGCAAGTCTGTTCACACTTTGCACGCCACTGGCCGCGATCCTCTGTGGCGGCAGTGTTTACAACTGGGTGCAGAGACGTTGTTTACAGGGCTCTTGCCTTTTTCCTTCTGAATTTTTTAAAACCTATTTTGGAAAGAACAGATCAAGTGTTGGCGCCTTAGTGACGGAGCAGCTATAAATACATTGCGAGGGATCCGGGGCTGTGTGGTTTCTAGCAGGTGGTAAGCTTGCTCACCTGCCGGATATTAGCTAAGAATGTCTATCCCAGGAATTCAGCTGTTCCTAAGTCTTTTCTGAGTCTTTGACTCAGTCTCAGTTGTTTCTGAGTCTTCCACTGCCAGCCATATATTTCCTTCTCCTGTATCTCTATTCTTCCTCAATCCTAAATTCATAAATTCCTTGTTTCTTTCAGAAAGGACTCTGGAGTTGTCTCCTTTCCAGGTTATAGGTATAAATATTTGCCTCCCCAATATCTATGTATTTGACCTCGGCCTGTAAGTGCTCAAAAGCCTGGTTCAGACCCAAACTTTGCAAATGAGTTTTGCAGTCTCCTTTGCTTTCTCTAATACAATTTGTTGGTGGTTCCTAAAAATTTCATTCTACTGAGAAATCTTTATTTTTATTTTTTAGAGAGAGAGAGTGAGAGAGCGAGTGTACAAGTGGGGGAGGCACTTGTGAGGGACAGAGAATCTCAAGCAGGCTTCATGCCCAGCACGGAGTCTGACATGGGGCTCAATCCCACAACTGTGAGATCATGACCTGAGCTGAAGTCAAGAGTAGGAAGCTTAACTGACTGAGCCACCCAGGTGCCCCTGGAAATTCTTATTACTGTAATAGTATCTTGACTATAAAAACATAGAAGTAGAAATAGTAAGAAGGAAAGAGCACCAGATTGGAATTTGATTCCTGGATTCGCCTAGGGCTAGTTGTACTGAGAAGAGTAATTCACCTTGTCTGACCCTCGTGGTTTTTGTTTTGTTTTGTTTTTTGTGTGTGTGTTTTTTTTTTAATCTTAGGTTGTAGCTAATAATGTCTATCTACCTAAGTGGGCTACTGTGAGGATTAAATGGAAAAATATAAGTAAAATATGTAACAGAGTGCCCAGTTCAGGGTAGATATCCCAGTAGATATTAGTTGAGTCTGAATGGCACTTTTCTTCTAAAGATTTCATGTCACAGAGTTCTAAATGGAGGCACCATGTGCACTGGGCCATTTTACTGATGAGGAAGTAAAAGCAAAGGGGACACTTAATGACTTGCTCACCATGGCCAGGAAACGAATTCGGGTCACTTGACTTCTGGATTGGATGTAACTTCTAGGCTGAGAAATGCAGGGTGAGAGAATTTGATGATTTAGAAACTAGGACTTTAAAGTGATCTTTGAGAAGCAGGCACATTCACATGACACACTTCTGGGTTTGAAGATGTTGCAAGGAATCGTCAAATAGAAATGACCGGAAGTGATTGGACTTCAATCAGTCATGGCCATAATGTGTTCTGGAATGGCACCTGCGATCAGTAGTGAGCTATCTCTTCTGTGTGGGGTGACTCGATGTTTCTGAAGCATCCTGTAATTCTGTACACCTCCATGATGCTATTGCTTCATGTGAAATGCAGAAGAATTTAGGCCAACTGTCTTGTCAGACAACAAAAAGCCAGATGAATACGTTCCTGGATCTTTTTATTATGGCCGCATGGACCAGTTGTCTGGAAACGCCTGAGAAATTTACTCGTCAGCATGTCTCTGGAATGCCTATTAACACTCTTGAAACCCAGCCATCTCATATGAAGCACCTTTGAGTTGTGCTTTCTTTGAACTAGTTTGACTATTAGTAATTGTCCTGTCTTCCCTTTTCTATTAGACAAAAAAATAATATACTATAATGTGATATTTTATTGTTCCGTTTTGAAGAGTTGCTTCTCACTTGTTTCAACTGTTCAAAAATGTAGGGTTGATTTCCTGTTTTCTTAGTAGTATCAATTATTTTCATCTAACCTATGCTTATTGGAACAGACTCTATATTACCCTCTTCTGGAGGTAGGGGGAAATAGGTAATATAGTGCTTGGGAAAATCAGTGAGTATCTATGAATGTGCTTTGGTTAAAAAGCCTACCTGTGCCTTAATTTTCAGCCTAAAACTTCATGAGTCAATACTATAGTTAACAGACAAGGACACTTAAGTGCTTTTACTAATCAGTGCAGTTAACATGAATCAAATTTTTACCCCAGCTGTAAGAATGATGATGAATTGAAAATTTAATATTTTTAAAGTGACCATCATGTGTGGCTTAAGTGGAAGGATGACTGTGGCAGTGACGCTTATAGACTTTTCACTCCTAAGAACTTGAGTCTTTGATGACAGTGTCCCTTCTTAGGAAATGGAAGCAAGCAGGAAGGACTCCTAGGATACCCTTTCTCTTAGCTTCACTAGCCCCATTGAACAAAATCAAAAGCCTCACAAAAATAACCACACGGAAGCTTACTTTCTGTTTGTGCACAGAGATCCTACCTTGTATTTCCAGCAATTCCCCAGTGTTTTGGGGGTCAGTTTTGCAAGAGAAATGTCCAAGGCTCTGAATCCTCATCCTGGGCCAAGCTCTCTGCTTCTGTTGTATTTAATGTTCCCCCCAGGATGTTGGCAGGGTGGTGGTGGTTTGGATATGTCTGACCCAACCCTATCTTGCTTTGAGAAGCTTACATTCTTTCAGGGATGCTCCCCCCCCCCCACTTCCCTCTTCTAATTAGGGAATAATGACATGTATGCAGAAACTGCCATCCCCAACAAGTGTATCAAGAGAGAATCATTCTTTAGTGACAAATAAATACAGCAGACAAAATGGTTTCCTCTGATTCTGGTTTGTTTTTTTTTTTTCTTCCTGATTACCAATACGTCTGAATAATTTCACATGTGCAGGCGTTCTGGAAAATGCTTATAGCTGTAGGATAAGGGAAGAAATTGCAACACCCATTCCTAAGAAGACTGACAAAGAGGCCTCCTAAATCAAAGTAAAATCAAAACACTTGCTTTTTTTTTTTCCAAAAAAATTTTTTTAACGTTTATTTATTTTTGAGACAGAGACAGAGCATGAACTGGGGAGGAGCAGAGAGAGAGGGAGACACAGAATCGGAAGCAGGCTCCAGGCTCTGAGCTGTCAGCACACAGCCCGACGCGGGGCTTGAACTCACAGACCGTGAGATCATGACCTGAGCCGAAGTCGGACGCCCAACCGACCAAGCCACCCAGGCACCCCAAAACACTTGCTTTTAAAAGAAAGAAGTAAGATGAGGGAGACCCCTTGAAAATTTTCCAGATGCACTGCTAGAGAGTGGGCGTATGGGAAATTCAGGCCCCACTGAAGGGTCTTAGTGATTTGTCCATTGGCACTAACCTTGCCTTGAATTTATCATTACTTTTGAATACTTGCATGACAAGTCTGAGGCTTTTTTTTTCCTTCTGTGACATGCAGTAGTTCACATGTTGATTTTAAACATGTGATCTTATTTGGTAGTAAAAGTGTAAAAAGGAAATAAATGTTTTAAAGGATACTAGGTAGCGACTTGAATATCTGCCGATGGGGAATTGGCTTAAAAATGATGGACGAGGGGCGCCTGGGTGGCTCAGTCGGTTGAGTGTCCGACTTCAGCTCAGGTCACGATCTCGCGATCTCGCGGTCCGTGAGTTCGAGCCCGCGTCGGGCTCTGGGCTGATGGTTCAGAGCCTGGAGCCTCCTTCCGATTCTGTGTCTCCCTCTCTCTCTGCTCCTCCCCCGTTCATGCTCTGTCTCTCTATCTCAAAAATAAATAAACGTTAAAAAAAATTTAAAAAAAATGATGGACGAGCGATATAAAGCAATTCTATGCAATAATTTAAAAAAAGACTGAGGTAGATTTATCTACACTGATATGGAAAGATTGCTAACATATATTTCTAAGTAAAAAAAGCAAGTTGCATTTGTTCAATACAATCCTATTTTTAAAAACATCAATAAAGCCCCTATGTATGTACATAAACATAGAAAATTGTCTCAAATAATAACTCTCTAGAGCTTTCTCTGTGTCTGTGTCTGTCTTGGTCTGTCTCTTTCTTCTTTACATGTATTATTTATTTCCTTTGCTAAACTCGAAGTTGGTGTTGAATTTTATCATACACTTTTTTGGGGAAATTTTACTTTAATTTTTTTTAATGTTTTATTAATTTTTGAGACAGAGAGAGACAGAGCATGAGCAGGGGAGGGGCAGAGAGAGAGGGAGACACAGAATCCAAAGCAGACCTCAGGCTCTGAGCTGTCAGCACAGAGCCCGACGCGGGGCTCGAACTCACAAACCGCGAGATCATGATCTGAGCGGAAGTCGGACGCTGAACCAACCGAGCCACCCAGACACCCTGGGAACTTTTACTTTAAAATAGTTTTAAACCTAGAAAAAATTCAGTTTCAAGAATAGACTACAGAAGCGCTATATATCCTTCCCCAGATTCACCAACTGCTGATACTCCACCATATTTTTCATCTCTCCAGTTTCATCTCAACCATTTGAAATTAAGTTGCAAATGGCACAGTGCTCCATTACCTCTAAATGCTTCAATGTGTATGTCCTTAAAACAAGAACATTCCCTACATAGCCACAGGACACCTATCAAAATCAGGAAATGGACACTGATACTGTACTATCTTCTAATTCACAAATCCCTGCTGAAATTTCCCCGATTGTACCAGTGATGTCCTTTATAGTTCCAGAATCATGCCCTGCATGTAGTTAGCGTGTCTCTTCAGTTGTCTTCAATCTGGAACAAGCTATTCAGTCTTATGTTTTGTGACTTTGACAGTTTTGAAGGGTCCCAGTCCATTACTTTGAAGAATATCCTTCAATTTGGACATTGTTTTGTCATGATTAGGTTCAAATGTAACTCGGGAGTACCACAGAAATGACTGTGTGTTCTTCTCAGTGCACATTATCAGCAGGTATGTGATGTTGATTTAACCTATTACTGGTGACACTGACTTTTGTCATTTGGTTAAGATGGTGTCTGTCAGGTTTCTCCATAGTAAAGTTGATTAATGAGTACTTTGTGATGGGGTATTAATAAGTATTGTTAAGTATTCATTAAGATGTTAATACGTATTTTGTGGGGAGATACCTCAAGACTGTATAAATAGCTGGTTCCTCATTACACCTTTCTCCATTATTTGTGGCATCCACAGATGCTTATGCCTGCCCAAATTATTATTAATATTCTGGGTAAGTAATTATATAATGGTACCATTTCTTCTACACATATTAGTTGGCATAAGGTAGAGCTTCCTCTTGCTTGTTTATATCAGCATGGATCCATGGATTCCTCTTTTATTAAATGAGTTAGAATCCATTACTAGTATTATTTACTGCGATGCTCAAGCTGACCCAGATTTGGCCAATGAGTGCCTTACAAACTCCTGTGACTTTTGATAGTTACATGATTCTTGGAGAACTTCCTCATTTCTGCAATAAGAGATTTCGGGCTCATCTGATGCTTTAGCCATGTCTGCCAGGAGCCCTAGTTCTTTTTAGTTGAGAAGGGTATTTAGAAATCAGGATTTAGGCATTAAAAGTGCTCAGTGCTACCAGACTGTCTTCGAATCTGGGTCCTCTCAGTGGGTAGAGGTACACACACACACACACACACACACACACACGCACACACATTATCTATATCTGTAGCAGTATCTTTTAGAAACCCTATGTTCATGCCAATGACCCTAATTACAATCCAATATCACATGGGTCTTGCCTTTTCCATATTTGTACCTCCCTTCTTCAATGGTGAGAAGACTGACTTCCATTATCCTCAATGTATTTGATTAATTCTTTTGGATGTGACCAATCTCCCATTCATGCTATCTTCTTATCTCTAGTGCTTCTGACTCACATTGGCCAGTGCAGGTCAAGAACAAAGAGATTCCCCCCAGCTCCGGTGGTATGCCAGCTGAGAATTCCACACCTGTATTGTTTTGAATGAATCTTGACTATTTAATTGAGGGACTATAACCTAATGGTTAAGTGCGAGGTCTCTATAGTCAGAATGTCAGGTCTACATAGTAGCTATGCCACTTGGTAGCTGTGCCATCCTGGGCTCACTAGTTAACCTCTTCTGGTCTCTAAGATTCCTCTTTTCAAAGGGAGGCCATAAGCAGGAGAAAGCAAGCCACACTGTACTTCTTGACCAATGGGTATAGATCCTGAGTCTCAGAATAAAGGAAGCTGCCTTCTCTGATCAAGTAGCCATTGATTAAACAATGAGCAGCAACCTTTAGCAGGTCACAGGGGGTGGGGTGGAGAGTGTGATATGGCTTCAGGGCAGGGGGTGGCTGTATTAGCCATCAAAAACAGGGCTTGCCTGTGACATCAGCTCACTTGGCATAAGTATAACCCAGTGCAGAATGATGAAGTTTGGGGCCTCATTTTCTTTATCTGCAAACTGAAGATGGTGACGTGGGTTTTCCCACCTTAGAGAATTGTTGTGTGATGGTCAACTGAGCTAATGTTCTCCAGTGTGTGAAGTGGGAGACATTTAGAGAACATTTCCCACCACCTACCCCCCCTTTTAAGAGTAACATATATTCACTGTAGAACATTTAGAAAACTGATACAAGCAAAAATAAAGTAACAGCTATCACTGATAATCCCATCAGGCAAAGATACCAACTGTTTACATTTGTGGATAGGTGCCCCCAGTCTAGTTTCTAGATACATCGAGTATAAGTCACTAACTGGAGTTCTCCTTTTCTTCTCTTCTCCCCATGCGAGGTGAGAACCAGATTCTCTCCAGGTACCACTGCCTAATTTTCTTGAGCCTCTTGCTGGCTGGACCCAGCAGTACAATGCTCCATAAAGCAGTCGACACGCAGGCCAGGGTCCATGCGTGCCCCCAGTGGAGAATACATCGTGTGCTCCTCCTGGTGGGCACTTTTGTCTACAGCAGCAACCTCAGATAAAGCTCTCCTTCCTTCCCAGGTGCAGAAGGCCAGGGAACAGGTTCCCTCTCTCTTTGATCATAACGGCTTGTCTACTGCGGAAGCTGTCTGCATCCAGCTTCCAGAGGAAACAGCAGGGCAAGCATTTTCTATTCAAGTTCTATTCCTTTGTGGCTCTCTGGGCTGAGGTGTTTGCAAGAGCAAGTGTGGCTCTAGAATAGATTCAGAGGATGTGGGGGGTTGTCTCGCTAGGAGATGTGGACACACTGACTCATAGCCTTCCCATCCCTCCTGCCCTTCCTTTGATGTTGGTGTCAGCTTATCTGGCTGATCCACTGACCATATGCTTGGCCATTTGGTAAATATTTTCTCAAACATTCCATAACACTATGTTTGTGCTTAGGGAGAAACGGGAGGAAGAAGAATTTGTAAAAGTTAGCTTTTTTTTCCCCTCCGAATTTTTAACCACATAACCAATGAAAGGATACTAGTCTGAGTTCACGTTGGCTCTATGGAACTTTGGAGTACTTCCTCCAAGGACTCACTGATCTTCCATCAGTTATGTCCAGCAAAACTCACCAGTCTGGGCACTCTTCTGGCACGTCCATCTTGATATTTTCAGTCATTCAATACACATACTAATACGTGCTATGTGTTTGGCCCAAAATTGGTTCCTCGCTATCTATCAGTGCTTTGGAATTTCACCCTTAGAGATCTGACATCTTTGTGTCTGGAAGACTTTATTCACCAAAAAGAAAGTGTCTGAATAAAACATAAATAACCCCTGAGCTATTTCAGTGTGCTGTGTCCGTTGATACAAGCTCTGTGTCAGGGAAGGAGGAGGGGGACATACCAAGGGAGATGGTAACAAGGGACCCAGGAGGAACGAAAGCCAAGCATCATCCCAGCACGTTTGTGGAGTCTGCTGGTTTCATCATTTAGCAAGAATATGGATATAGCTTGTTGCTTTTTCTTCTCCTTTTCCTTTTTTTTTTTTTTTCTTTTTCTTTTTTGACTCTTAGAGGAATGGGCCTAACCATGCATGGCACTTTATAGAAACAGTATTCACTGTTCTGTTGAAGGAATAGTTCTGGGAGGAAGGGCACATTTTAGGGATCCGGCGACGGTTGATGGTGTAGTTTCTGAGCAAATGGGTAGGACACTGATCCAGGGAATGAGTGTGAAAAAGGCTCTCATGGTTCTTTGGCTTTCCTGCTGCATAAGCAAGGACTGTAAGACATGCATTCTTGGCTCTGCCTGCACACCTTCACAGGAGCCAGCTTCCAGAGCCGCGGCAAACCTTGAGAAGATAGTAACAGGAGCTATTACTGATAGAATGAAATTTTGTGAAACCATCTACAGAAGGACTAAATTCAAGAAACTGTATGTTTGACAATTTTTGATGAGAAGCAAAATTATTTCTTATTAAGGGGTTACAAATGGAACCGAAAAGAATGGTATTGAACCGAAAGAGAAGACAAATATTGTTCATAAAAAATATCATTCATATTAAGTAGATAATTCTATTTTGCTGTAGGGCGCCTGGGTGGCTCAGTCGGTTGAGCATCGGGCTCTTGCTTTCAGCTCAGGTCACGCTCTCACGGTCGTGAGACTGAGCCCCACATTGGGCTCTGCGTTGAGTGTGGAGCCTGCTTAAGATTTTCTCCCTCCCTTTCCCTCTGCCCCCTTCCAGCTTGCACACACACATGTGCATGTGATCTCTCATTCTGAAAATAAAAAATAATTCTGTTTTGCTGAATGAAGATGTAAATATATGATACCTATTGTATGTGTAATCTAGACCAATGATACATAACGTATTTTTAAATATGCAGTAATTGCAAAGGACGCCACTTTAGAAGCAACATGTACTTGGAGGAATTCAAAGGGATAAGGAAAATATAAATTGGAGGGTTATACAAGTGAAGATTGGGCATAGGCTTGTATTTTGAAAAAAATTAATCACAAAATTACTATCTTTTAAAATATATCTTTTCTACATCTCTTTATTCTTTATTCTGTAAATCTTACCATCATGTTGGAATTTGTTTTCTAGTCTACATTTCTCATAACCTACTTCTCATATCGTATTTCTCTTTATTTCTCTTTAGCGAGTCCTTGATCATTTTCCGCAGCTCAGTCTTTCAGTACGTTCTTTCCTCAACTATATCTAATCTATCTATTATGCTGTTTAATCCATCAATTATGTTTTAAAATTGTAAATAAGTACATACATATTTAAATAACAGGCTTATTGAGATATAACTCACATACCACAAAATGTAACCTGGCAAAGTATACGATTCAGTGGTTTAGCAGACCATAGGATTAGGTAACGGTCACTATTACTTAATTTTAAAACATTTTTTTCACCCCCCAAAAGAAACTCTGTGCCCATTAGTAATCATTTCCCTTTTCCCTTGACCACCAACCCTAGCAAAGACTAGTCTCTTCTCTGTTTCTGTGGACTGCCCATTCTGGACATTTCATACAAACAGAATCATACCATACATGGCCTTTGATCTGGCCTCTGTCACTCAGCGTACTGTTTTCAAGGTTTATTCATGTTGTAACATGAATCAGTACTTAATTCCTTTTGTAATATTCTGCCATATGGATATACCACTTCTTTTACTCCATTCGTGACTTGAGGACATTTGGGTTGTTATAGTCTTTAGGCTCTGATAATGAATGCTGCTATGAACACTTGTGCACAGGGTTTTTTTTTTGGGTGCATTTACTGGGGGTTCTGCACCCTAGTAATAAATAGGAAACATTTGTGTCCACACCTAAATATGGTACAGGACTGGACTTTATCCTCACTCAGAATCCTTGGCAGTGATGATTTTCCTTTGTGCTTGTCGGCCTGTGAGAGGAGTTTTTCTGGGTCTCATAGAGCACACTGGTTTCATGATGGTCTCAGAGCTAGCCTCCTGCCTCATATGGCCAGGACACCATTCTGTGCCCATGGGGTTCTAATCACTGCCTCCTAACTGCTGGAATTTTTCCAGTACATATCTATGTAAATCACTAATTATTCACCAACACTTGCTTTTACTGGACTTGAAATGTATGTTCGATGAAAAAAATGAAAAAAATGTTGAAAAAAATGTTCAATGTAGTTGAGTATGTTATGGACTGTTATTATTGTTTTAATTTGTATCGTCTAGTAAGTTGGCTATCTTTTCATACAGTTATGTGTCCTATTCTGTGTTTTTCTTGGTTTTACTTTTTTTCCATTTGTCTCTTACCCTGTTTTTAATTTCCTTAGTGATTTGGGGAATTCTTTACATAAGTGAGAAATTATTTATCTGTCAGTTATATGCATTACAAGTATTTTGTTTTCTTGATCTATAGCTTTGCTTTTGTCTTTGTGTTGCCTTTTGCCATACAGAAATTTTTTCCTTTTAATGTAATCACACTTAGCAATGCTTTCCTTTAAGATTTATGCTTTTCCTATCATGTTAAAGAAATTCTTTCCTACCCTAATATCATACAAATATTTTCCTATCTATTATTCTTTTTTAAAAAATGTTTATTTATTTATGAGAGAGAGAAAGAGAGAGGCAGAGAGAGAGAGAGGCAGAGAGAGAATCCCAAGCAGGCTCCGCACTGTCAGTGCAGAGCCTGATAAAGGGCTCAAATCCACCAACCATGAGATTATGACCTGAGCCAAAATCAAGAGTCAGATGCTTAAGTGACTGAGCCACCCAGGTGCCCCTCCTATCTATTATTCTAAAAGAAATGTTTTCTTTTTACTTATAATTAATTAATAAACATAGAACATTTTTAATGGTGTCAGGTAAGGATTTAATTTTTATCTTTTTCTCCATCATTATCATTTGGACAGTTTTTTCTTTTTATACTAATTTATAATGATAGTTCCTTTATGATATACATCTGTCTGGGTCTAATTTTGCATTCTCTATTTTCTTCCATGGGTGAAATCCTACCATTTTAATAACTGCTACTGTGCAATCACAAAATCTGATATGGAAATACATTTATTGTTATCACTGTTACCTTAAAAAATATTTGTATGGCTTTTCTTGGTCCTTTTCCATTCTATATGAATTTAAGAATCTCCTCATTAAGTTGCATGGAAAATGCAATTGGAAATTCTTTTTGAATTGCAGTGAATTTATAGATTAATATGGGAAGAATTATCATCTTGCTGTTGATTTTTCCAAAATAACATTAAATTGATCCACTAGTTTAGGTCTTCTTTTATGTTACTTAATAGTTTGTCCCTAAATGTTTTCTCCCCAAATGTTTTACATAACTTTTTAAACATTTATTTTTAATTTTAATTAATTTTTTTGCATAGCTTTTGCTAGGTTAATTCCTAGGGCTTTATCTCTTGTAATTTTTGAGTCCATTTTATTTTCTTTTTACATTTATTTATTTGTTCATTCATTTTTTTCTGGAAGTTTTGACGTGTGAATATCCTTCACCTATTTTGCCCATCCCCTTCAAGCACCCCTCTGGCAACCACCAGTTTTTTTGTCTTGTATTTATGAGTCTGTTTCTGTTTTGTTTTGTTTGTTTTGTTTTTAGATTCCACATGTAAGTGAAATCATATGAGTTTTTTACATATTTGTGGTATAAGTATCTTATCAGATATAGGATTTGCAAAATATTTTCTCTCATTCAGTAGATTGCCTTTTCATTTTGTTGACGGTTTCCTTTGCTGTGAAGAAGCTTTTTAGTTTGATGCAGTTCATTTATTTGTTCTTGCTTTTGTTACTTTTGCTTTTGGTGTCAGATTAAAAAATAATCGGCAAGACCTTTGTCAAGGAGTTTACTGCCTACGTTTTCTCTTAGGATTTTTAGGTATTACTTTCAAGCCTTTAATCCCTTTTCAGTTAATTTTTGTACATGGTGTAAGATAGTAGTCGAGTTTCAATCTTTTGCATGTGGCTGTCCAGTTTTCTCAACACTATTTATTGAAGAGATTGGCTTTTCCCCATTGCATATTCCTGGCTCCTCTATTGTAAATTAGTTGACCACATATGTGCGGGTTTATTTCTAGGCTCTCTATACTGCTCCACTGATCTATGTGTCTTTTTTTTTTAAGTGTTTACTTTTGAGACAGAGAAAGAGAGAGAGTGTGTGCACGTGCTCACGGACAAGTGGGGGAGGGGCAGGGAGAGAGGAAGACAGAGGATCCAAAGTGGGCTCCGCTGACAGCAGAGAGCCTGATGTTGGACTCGAACTCATGAACTGTGAGATCATGACCTGAGCCAAAGTTGGATTCTTAACCGACTGAGACACCCAGGTGCCCCTAATCTATGTGTCTTTTTTTTTCTAATGTTTTATTTACATTTGAGAGAGAGAGAGAGAAAGAGAGAGAGAGAGAGAGAATGCAAGTGGGGGAGAGGCAGAGAGACAGAGACAGAATCTGAAGCAGGCTTGAGGCTCTGAGCTGTTAGCACAGAGCCCGATGTGGGGCTCAAACTCACGAACCTTGAGATCATGACCTGAGCTGAAGTCGGATGCTTAACTGACTGAGCCACCCAGGAGCCCCTAGGTACCTTTTTATGCCAATACCATACTGTTTTAATTGCTATAGCCTTGTAATATCGTTTGAAATCAGAAAGCATTATGCCTCTAGCTTTGTTACTTCTCAAGATTACTTTGTGCTATTTGGAGTGTGTGTGTGTGTGTGTGTGTGTGTGTGTGTGTGTGTTTCCATAGAAATTTTAGGATTATTTGTTGTATTATTTTGAAAAATGTCATTGGAATTTAGATAGGGATTGCACTGAATCTGCAGGTTGACTTGGGTAGTATGGACATTTTAACAATATTGATTCTTCCAATCCATGAGCATATCTTTATGTTTATTTGTGTCTTCTTCAATTTCTTCAATACTATGTTGAATAAAGGTGGCAGGAGTGGGCATCCTTGTCTAGTTCCTGATTTTAGAGGAAATATTTTCAGCTTTCACCACTGAGTAGGATGTTAGCTATGAGCTTGCCGTATATGGCCTTTATTATGTTGAGGTATGTTCCCTCTATACCCAATTTGTTGAGAGTTTTTATTATAAATGGATGTTGAATTTTGATAAATGCCTTTTCTGCCTCTATTGACATGATCATATGATTTTAAAATTATTTATTTTTAATGTTTTTTTAAAATTTACATCCAAATTAGCATATGGTGCAACAATGATTTCAGGAGTAGATTCCTTAGTGCCCCTTACCCATTTAGCCCATTCCCCCTCCACAACCCCTCCAGTAACTGTCAGTTTGTTCTCCATATTTATGAGTCTCTTCTGTTTTGTCCCCCTCCCTGTTTTTACATTATTTTTGTTTCCCTTCACTTATGTTCATCTGTTTTGTCTCTTAAAGTCCTCATATGAGTGAAGTCATAAGATTTTTGCTTTTCTCTGACTGACTAATTTCACTTAGCATAATACCCTCCAGTTCCATCCATGTAGTTGCAAATGGCAAGATTTCATTCTTTTTGATTGCCAAGTAATACTCCATTGTATAAATATACCACATTTTCTTTATCCATTCATCCCTGGATGGACATTTGGGCTCTTTCCATACTTTGGCTATTGTTGATAGTGCTGCTGTAAACATGGGGGTGCATGTGTCCCTTCAAAACAGCACACCTGTATCCCTTGGATAAATGCCTAGTAGTGCAATTGCTGGGTTGTAGGGTAGTTCTATTTTTAGTTTTTTGAGGAACCTCCATACTGTTTTCCAGAGTGGCTGTACCAGCTTGCATTCCCATCAGCAGTGCAGAAGACATCCTCTTTCTCTGCATCCTCGCCAACATCTGTTGTTGCCTGAATTGTTAATGTTAGCTATTCTGACAAGTGTGAGGTGGTATCTCATTGTGGTTTTGATTTGTATTTCCCTGATGATGAGTGCTGTGGAGCATTTTTTTCATGTGTTGGTTGGCCATCTGGATGTCTTCTTTGGAGAAGTGTCTATTCATGTCTTTTGCCCACTTCTTCACTGGATTATTTGCTTTTTGGGTGTTAAGTTTGATAAGTTCTTGATAGATTTTGTATACTAACCTTTTATCTGATATGTCATTTGCAAATATCTTCTCCCATTCTGTCAGCTGCCTTTTAGTTTTGCTGATTGTTTCCTTTGCTGTGCAGAAGATTTTTATTTTGATGAGGTCCCCATAGCTCATTTTTGCTTTTGTTTCCCTTGCCTCCAGAGACATGTTGAGTAAGAAGTTGTTGTGGCCAAGATCAAAGAGGTTTTTGCCTGCTTTCTTCTCGAGGATTTTGATGGCTTCCTATCTTATGTTTAGGTCTTTCATCCATTTTGAGTTTATTTTTGTATATGGCATAAGAAAGTGGTCCAGGTTCATTCTTCTGCATGTCACTGTCCAGTTTTCCCAGCACCACTTGCTGAAGAGACTGTTTTTATTCCAATGGATATTCTTTCCTGCTTTGTCAAAGATAAGTTGGCCATACATTTGTGGGTCCATTTCTGGGTTCTCTATTCTGTTCCATTGATCTGAGTATCTGGATCATATGATTTTTATCCTTCACTTGGTTAATATGACATATTATGATATGATATATCATATTGGCTGATTTACAGATCTTGGACCATCCTTACATCCCTGGAGTAAATCCCACTTGATCATGGTGTATGATCTTTTAGTATATTGTTGGATTCAGTTTCTTAATATTTTGTCAATGATTTTTGCATCTATGTTCATCTCGGATATTGCACTGTAATATTTTTTTTTCTCTGGCATTCTCATCTGGTTTTGGTATTAGGGTAATGCTGGCCTCATAAAATGATTTTGGAAGAGTTTCCTCTTTTATTTTTTGGAACAGTTTGAGAAGAATTGGTACTAATTCTTTGAATGTCTGGTAGAAGTTATCATTGAAGTAGTCTGGTCCTGGACTTTTGTTTGTTGGGAGGTTTTTGATTACAGATTTAATCTCCTTTTTAGTAATTGGTATGTTCAGATTTTCTATTTTATCATGATTCCTTCTTTGTAGGTTGTATGTTTATAGGAATTTATCCACTTCTTCTATGTTGTCTATTTTGTTGGCATTTAATTGCTCATAGTAGTCTCTAGTGATCCTTTGTATTTCTATGGTATCAGTTGTATCACTGCCTCTTTCATTTCTGATTTTATTTATATGAGTCTTCTCATTTTTTCTTGTTAAGTCTAGATAAAGGCTTATCAATTTTGTTTATCTTTTCAAGAATCCAGCTCTTGTTTCATTGATCTATATCATCCTTTTAGTCTCTATTTCATTTATTTCTGCTCTAATCTTTATTTCCTTTATCTCCTTCCATCTACTAACTTTGGGCTTTTTCTTCTTTTTCTGTTCCTTTAGGTGTAAAGTTAGGTTGTTTATTTGAGGCTTTTCATGTTTCCTCAAGTAGGCATTTATCACTATGAATTTCCCTCTTAGAACTACTTTTGCTGCATCCCACAAATTGTGGTATGTTATAGATCCATTTATGTTGTTCTAAAGGTATTTTTCAATTTTCTCTTGATTTCTTCTTTGACCCAATTGATTGTTCAGGAGAATGTTGTTTAATCACCACATATTTGTGGCTTTTCCAGCTTGCTTCAAGTAATTAATTTCTACTTTCATACTATTGTGGTCAGAAAAGATGCTTGATAGGATTTCAGTCCTCTTAAATTTATTGAGACTTGTTTTGTGGCCTAACATATGACCTATCCTGGAAAATGTTTCATCTGCATTTGAGAAGAATGTGTATTTTGCTTTGGGATGGAATGCTTTGTATATTCCTGTTAAGTCCTTCTGATATAATGTGTCATTTAAGGACAATGTTTCCTCACTGATTTTCTTTCTGGATGATCTATTAATTGATGTAAGAGGAATATTAAAGTTCCCTACTATTTTTTTCAATTTTTAAAATACATTTATTTATTTTTGAGAGACAGAGTGAGACAGGGCATGAGCAGGGGAGGGGCAGAGAGAGAGGGAGACACAGAATCTGAAGCAGGCTACAGGCTGTGAGCTGTCAGCACAGAGTCTGACGTGGGGCTCGAACCCACGAACCATGAGATCATGACCTGAGCTGAAATCAGACGCTTAACCGACTGAGCCACCAGGCACCCCTAAAGTCCTCTACTATTAATGTATTACTGTTTATTTCTCCCTTTACATTTATTAATATTTGCTTTATATATTTAGGTACTCCCATGTTGACTACATAAATATTTATAAATTTTATGTCCTCTTGTGGATTGATACTTTTATTGTTATGTAATGCCTGTCTTTGTTTTGAAGTCTATTTCGTCTAATATAAGTATAGCTATTCCAGGTTCCTTTTAGTTTCCATTGCATGGAATATCTTTTCCCATTCTGTCACTATCAGTCTGTATGTGTCCTTATCTAAAGTGAGTCTCTTGTAGGCAGCATATAGAAGGGTCTTGTTTTTTTAATTCATTGTCTTTTGATTGCAGAATTTAGCCCATTTAAATTTAATTATTGATATGTATGTACTTATTGTCATTTTGTTAATTGTTTACTGGCTGTTATCATAGTTCCTCTCTGTTTCTTTTTCTCTTGCTCTCTTTCTTTGTAGTTTGATGACTTTCTTTAGTGGTATAATTATATCCCTTCCTCTTTATCTTTTGTGTATTTACTATAGGTTTTTGCTTTGTGGTTACCTTCAGGCTTACATAAAACAACTTATACCTATAACAGTTTATTTTAAGTTGACAACAACTTAAGTTTGATCTCATTCTAAAGCTCAGCATGTTTACTTCCTCCAACCACATTTTATGTTTTTTGATGTCACATTTCACATCTTTTTATTTTGTGTATCATGGGTATCCCTTAGCTAATTATTGTAAATATAGTTATTTTTACTATGCTTGTCTTTTAACCTTCATATTAGCCTTATAAGTGATTAATACACCATCTTTGCTATATATTACAATTCTAGTGAGATTTATTATTTCATATGTTTTCTTGTTACTAAATTGGTACCCTATCTTTTCAGCTTAAAGAAGTCCCCTTAATAATTCTTATAAGGTTAGATTAGTGGTAATGAACTCCTTGAGCTTTTGCTTGCCTAGAAAACTCTTCATTTCTCCTTCAATTCTGAATGATAACTTTGCCAGGTAGAGTATTCTTGGTTTGAAGTTTTTTTTTTCTTTTATTTTTCTCCTTTTTTGTTAGCACTTTGAATATATCATGCCACTCCCTTCCCTGAAAAGTTTTTGCTGAAAAACTGCTGATAGCCTTATGGGCATCCCCTGTATGTAACAAGTTGTTTTTCTCTTGCTGCCTTTAATACTCTCTCCTTGTCCTTAACTTCTGATATTTTAATTATAGTGTGTCTTGGTGTAGGTCTCTTTGAGTTCCTTTCATTTGGAACTCCCTGGGATTCCTGGATCTAGACGTTTATTTTCTTCCCCAGTTTAATAAACTTTTTGGCATTATATCTTCTAAAATTTCTGTCCCTTTCTCTATCTCTTCTTCTGAAATATCTATGAGTGTTAGTCCATCTGATGTTGTCCCATAGGCTGTCTTATGCTATCTTCATTTTTTAAAATTATTTTCTCTTTTTACTGCTTTGATGGGGTGAGTTCCACTGCCTTGTCTTTGAGTAGACTGATCCTTTCTTATGCTTCATCTAGTCTGCTAATGAGCCTGTCTAAAGTATTTTTTCAATTTAGCTATTGTATTCTGTAGCTCTGTGACTTCTATTTGATACTTTATTATATTTTTCATCTCTTTGTTAAAGTTCTCACTGTGTTCATCCATCTTCTCAATTTGCTTAGCATCTGTATGACCATTACTTTGAACTTCTTATCAGGTAAATTACTTATTTCCATTTCATTAAGTTTTTTTTCCCTGAGGTTTTAGCTTGTTCTTTTAATTGGAGTATATTCCAATCTGATCCTTCATGTTGCTTAATTCTCTGTGTAAGATGAATCTACCACCTCTCCCAGTCTTGAAAGAGTGGTCTCTTATAGAAGGTGAACCTGTTGCTCACCCTTGCCTCAGCTCTTGGTTGTCTCTCAAACCTTTGTGCTTCTCCAAGCAGCCTATTACGTTTTTAATAGCCCCCAGTATTAAGGATGCACCAAGAACTGTCAGCGTCTCTAAGGGAAGGATCTCAGCACCTAGATTCAGGCTATTTGTAAGCTAGGCCCTCAGGCAGCAACTTTCAAATGCATACAAATATATACAGTCCTGTGGGACTACAAGCATAAGCCTTGCTGGCCTACTGATCTGGAGGTGTCCCCTGGGTGGTAGTTGCAAAAATTCGGTCTCCAGATGAATGTACAAGCTCTTTTGTAGTTGATACTGGCAAACTGGAACAAGGCAGAGAACCCAGATGGCATCTGCAGCCTACATTCTTTGAGAGAAGCTCTGGAGGCTACTAAATGTGTATCAAGCCTGAAACCTGGTCAAATCTCCAGGACAAGCAAAGGGGCCTCCTTCACAGAAAGACTGGGGATGGTGCCTCAGTCTCTTATCTGTGTAGTGCCCTAGGAGTGGTAGCATGCCTAGAACCATCTCTCTGATTGCCAGTCCTGTGGGATACAGGAATGCAAGCCCCTCTGGCCACTAGAGCTGGGTGGTTAAGCAGTGTTCGCTGGGCAAAAATTGAGGCACCAGACATAAAAACTAGGGCACCAACTGCACATAACACTGCCCTCCAGGAGACACTGGTGTTCTAGAGCATGGCAGAGGGAGACTGCAAGGATAGCACCCACCCTCTGAGGTCCCTGGAAAGGATTATAGTCAACCCCTACATGCATGTTTAATTACAAGCCTGACCCTCAGCCTGCCGCCATGATGATTAGCCAATAGGCTTCCTTCACAGAAAGACTGAGCTCCTGGGTTTATGGCCTCTTGCTATGCCCTGGGGGTTGGTAGCTGTTTAGGAATTTTTGTTGTTGTTGTTGTTAATTAGATACCTGTGGGACCCAGAACATAAGCCCCACTGGCCACCAGAGCCAGTCAATGTAGAGGTATTCCATGCCAGCAGCCTTTTAATCAGGGTGCCAGACAGGGGTATGAACTCTCTTCTGGGTGACATCGATTATAACAGTTCCACAGGACCAAGAATGTAAGCTGTCCTGGCCTCCAGAGTCACACAGTCAAGATATGTCCTCTGGGCTTATTTCTTTATTTTATTTCAATTCATCACTCCCATCCCATGCCTTACTTCCTTTCTCCACCAAGCTTACCAGTGTTATAATCACAATCATTGCTTTACATATATCCTTAATTCCTTTGATCTTTGCCCAGCAATTTCCTGGCAAACACTGATTAAATCTATTCTGGCTATCTCTGTCCCTGCACCTGAGCTTCTAAGTGTGGTTGGAGGCCCCCAATTATGAAGGCTGTCTCACATGCTACATGACTATCAACCTTAGGAAGCCCTCATTGCACCTGGCAGTTCTACCTCATTTCCCCAATCAATTAACTCTTCTATTTACAGAGAAGACCAGTTCACATCTTCTGTCCTTTCTTAAAATTTCAGCATCTGCCCTGTTCTTCCTCTTAGCTCATGACCTTGATTCCAATTGAGAAAGCAAACACAGTAACGAGAGAACATCCTTGACCAGATTCCCACCAAATTTGCCACCCTTCTTGGTTTTGGACCCAAGACACTTTGTTTTCTCTTTTGTTACAAATGATGAACATCATGCTTATCCCATCTCACCTACTCCAGGACTTAGCTCCATACCCTCCTTTCTCCTGCATCCTTGGGTTCCTCTCCACTTTTGGGTCATTTCCATTAACACAAAAATAGGCTGGTTAGAAATAAATTTTAGTTGTGATGAAGTACACACAACATAAAATGTGCCATTTTTTTGTGGGCTGAATTGTGTTCTCCCAAATCCACAGGTCAAAGCCCTGACCCCCAAAACCTCAAATGTAACTGTATTTGAAGAAAGGCTTTACAACAGGTGATTAAGTTAAAATGGGGTCATCAGGGTGGGCCCTAATCCAGTCTGACAGGTGTCCTTATGAGAAGAGAAAATCAAGACACGGATGCCCACAGAGAGAGAAGATGTGAATGTACAGAGAGAAGGTGGCTATCTGCCAACCATGGAGGAGAGGACTCAGAGGAAACCCAACATGCTTCCACCTTGATCTTGGACTTCTAGCCTCCAGAAACATCAGAAAACAAATGACTACTGTTTAAGCCCTCCAGGTCTGTGGTAATTAGTTACGCAGCTCCAGAAAACTAATACATCATCTTACTAATTTTTAAGTGAGTGGTTCTGTGGCAGTAAGTCCATTCATATTGTTGTACAACCACAACCACCTTTCATCTCCAGAACTATATTCATTTTGAAAACTCAACCTCTGTACCCACGGAACAATAACTGTTTCAAATCCTCCCCTTTGCTCCAAAGAGATAATAGATTCTATACTTTGAACTAAAATTTAAGCTGTAAATAGCTTTGGGAACAAGGATTGAAGGATTGATGTGGCATGTTTTATTCTACGAAGTTTGCATTTTCTAACTGAATACATTTACTACTTTTGTTAAAATATGATATGTTAACCAGAGTAATCTGAGCAGGTAAACTGTAGCCTAATTTTGCTTGCTGTTTTCCCTTTTTATCTCTCTGAATTTCAAAGAAACCTAATACGTGTTTTATTATTATTATTATTATTATTATTTTTTTTAATGTTTACTTACTTTTGACAGAGAGAGAGACAGAGCATGAGTGGGGGTGGGGGGGCAGAGACAGAGGGAGACACAGAATCGGAAGCAGGCTCCAGGCTCTGAGCTGTCAGCACAGAGCCCGACTTGGGGCTTGAACTCACAGACCGTGAGATCATGACCTGAGCTGAAGTTGGACGCTCAACCGACTGAGCCACCCAGGCGCCCCCAATGTTTTATTATTTTTAATAAAAAGACCATATTTTCAAAACCTAGAATTTGAGTCACATTTTAAAAAAGCATTATCAGCTAACAGAATCTTGTATTACAATCTTCTGCTTACTGCATCTTCCTTAGCCAGGGAGTCCTATGATTACTGTTAAGAAGAAATATAGGTTACCTGGGTGGCTCAGTCGGTTGAGCATCTGACTTTGCCTCAGGTCATGATCTCACAGTTTGTGGGATAGGGCCCAGTGTCGGGCTCTGTGCTGATGACTCAGAGCCTGCTTTGGATTCTGTGTCTCCTCTTTCTCTGCCCCCCTCCCTTTCTCTATCTCTCTCTCAAAAATAAATAAACATTAAAAAAATTTTTAAAAAGAAGAAATAAAATTAACTCTTTCAGGAGAAGATTTGACAATTTCAAAAACGATGAAAATATTTCTATTATTTGTGCTACTTTCTTAGTAGGTTAATAGAAAATATAGGGAAAAAGCTGTATTCATGGAAATTCTCCAGTATGTTTATTATAATGAAAAACAGAAAGTAGTCATACAACATAGAACAGATAGCTACTGAAAATAATGTGAAGGCTGTGTAGCAGTATGAACTGCTTATGCTATAATCAGTGAAGAATATAGGATTATTAAATTATATATAGACTATGATGTAGGAAAACATATTCAAATAAAAAGACTAGAAATTATATTAGTCTTAGTGTGGTGAAGTTATAAAAATTTTCAATATTTCCCTAGATTGTGTAACATTAAATGCATAACCAATAATTTAAAAATTTACTAAAAATAACTAATTTTTTTCTTTAATGTTTTAAAAATGTTTATTTATTTTTGAGAGATACAGAATGTGGGCAGAGAGGGGCAGAGAGAGAGGGAGACACAGAATCTGAAGCAGGTTCCAGGCTCTGAGCTGTCAGCACAGAGCTTGACTTGCGGCTCAAACCCATGAACTGTGAGATCATGACCCCAGACGAAGTTGGATGCTTAACCGACTGAGCCACCCAGGCACCTCAAAATAACTAATTCTTTAAGAAAGTGGGAAGCTTTAAGAAGCAAAGGTGCTGTTATAAATTATGTAGCAAAACCACTGTACTTATGAATGGGGGGGGGGGTTTCATGGCATTAATTTGAGTGATTCTGTTAACATTTTAAGCAACATATGCTGCAAGGGAATAGGAACAATTTAAGAAACCTTTAGTGACCTATCCCATGTCTGATGTGTTTTAGTTCCAAGTATTTCCGAATATTCTCTAATATTGCATGTGAAAATGCAAATATATATTTAAAACTTAAAAATATAAACTTTAAGTTTATATATAAAATATATATGTACTAACATACTTAAAATAAAAATATGTATATATATTTAAAATTAGGTTGGTGTTTCAGGATCAGAGAACAGAGTGCTTCTCCACATTATCTGCTAAAGACTTTAAGATTTTTTGAATTTTGAGTACAAGTTCTTGGCATGGATGAGAATAAAGCTAGAGGTTGCCAGCCTTCTTTTGATTATATTATTCCTTACCTTCTTAAATAATAGTTTTGAGTACATGGAATTATTTACGATCTTGGTCACAATAGGTAACTTCTGAAATTAGGTCTGTTATCGTACGAACAAAGATAAATTGCTCTAAGCTAACTGATGTGATGACCAAAATCTAGAAAATCTAAACCAATGGAACACTCTATGAGTGAGTTTCAGACACAAAAGAAATATATTTAAATCCTGGATACCCAAGACAGTTTTAGAAGAAGGTGCTTTACCACTAAGTACCTCAAAGGATAAGATTTTGAGTTCATTCACTTATGGGAATGGGTCAAGAACTTTTAGATGGTGGTAGGAAGTGGCCAGTAGAGAGTGAGAAGAAGAAACGAGGAGTGGTGGGGGGAGGAGAATGTGGATAGAGCGATACGTTTGAGGAAACAGATCAGCACAAGTGAAGTGGTTGGTATGGGGCACCATTACATTATGAAAGACAGAATAATAAAAGGATGGGTGGCATTTTGATTTACTTAGTACTTAAAGCAAGTTGATTACTTTCTCTTTTTTTAGCTTTTAAAAAATTTTAGCTTCTTAAACATTCATGCCTATTTTTTCTACATTAGTGACAATTTATGACATAAAGCAATGTTTAGTTATGCCTGACAGAAATGACTGTATGTACTAGAATGTTCATGGCATCACTATTTGTAAAAACCCAAACTGGGAGCTACCCAAATTCCCAGTAAAATAGATATTTTATTGTATTGACAGTCCAGGGTACTCACAACCTATGATTACAATATGGATGAATCCAACAGCATGATGTTGAGTGAAATAAGCCAGACTATACAATTACATTTACATAAAGTTAAAAAAAACACAACCCCACATCTATGCTGCTGGAGGTCAGACAATTGTTTACCTTTGGGGAGTGGTAATAAAAAGAAGAGGGCACAAGGGGATCTTCTGGGACATTAGTAATATTTTTTGATCTGGGTGCCAGTTACAAGGGTTTGTGTAATTTATAAAAATAGATTACACTGTACATTTATGATATATATCTTTCCTATATGTATGTTATGCTTTGTAAACATTTTTAAATTAAAAAAATTTAATTGGAGTATTGGCCCTGAGTCAGAGATCTTCAGTTTTTATGATCTTCTTGTAAAGCCTGATTGACATTACAAGAAAAAGAGATCATAAACCAATAGCCTTCATGAACAGAGACAAAAAACCCTGGCAAAATTCTAGCAAACCAAATTTAGCAGATTATAAAATGGATAATACATCTTGGCCACTTGGGGTTTATTCCAGGAATGCAAGGTTAATTTCCCATTCAAAAGCCGACATTATTCACCATATTAGTAGACTAGAAAAGAACCATTAGATCATTTAGTACATTGAAAAAAAAAAGATTTGACAAAATTCAACACAGATTTATGATAAAAACTCCCAGAAAACCAGGAATAGAAGGGAACTTCCTCATCTTGATAGAAAACCTACAGCTAACATGATATAATATGGAATGAGTCTGGATGCACACCCCTCCAGATCAGTAACGGGACAAGAATATCCATTTTGACACTTTCATTCAACATTATACTATGGTTCCTAGCCAAAGCAATTAGGAGTGAGGGGCAGGAAAAGACATATCAATTGGAGAGAAAGAAGTAAAACTTTTTATTCACAGGTGACATGATCATTTAAGTATAAAACTCTATGGAATCAGCAAAAAATACCTTCCAGAACTAATACATAAATTTAGCAAGGTCACAAGGTACAAGGTTAATATGCAAAAATCAGTCACAGTGCTGTGGGTTGGAAATAAACAATCGCAAGTTGACATTTAAAAAATATTTACAGTAGCCCCTCAAAAATATGTAAGACATGGGATAAATTTAACAGAATATGTGCAAGATTGGTGTGTTTAAAACTATAAATATTGTTGAAAGAAATGAAATAAGACCTAAATAAATGGAGACACATTGTCATGGTTGGAAAGCTCAATTTTATTAAGATGTTAATTTTCCCTGTATTAGATCTCTACAGCTGTTATAACAAATTACCACAGACTTTGTGGCTTAAAAGTTCTCTCACAATTCTGGGGGCTGAAAGTCTGAAATCTATCCCTGGGATGAAAGCAAGGTGTTAGCAGGACCACACTCCCTCCAGAGTCTGTAGGGAAATCACTGCTTGCTTCTCATAGGTTCTGGTCGCTGCTGTAATCCCTAGGTTTGTGGCTCCATCACTTTAATCTCAGTCTCCCCGCCTCTCTTCTGTCTACAGTCTTCCCTTGTCTTCCTCTTATAAGGATACATGCGATTGCTTTTAGGGCCCATCTAGATAGTGCAGGATAATCTCCCCATCTCAAGATCCTTAATCATATGTACAAAGTCCCATAAAAAGCATCATTTACAGGTTCTTTGGGTGGCCATTATTTAGCCTACTGTATTCCCCAAATCTATTGATTCAGTGCAATTCCAATCAGTGTCTCGGTAGAATTTTTTGGTAGAAATGGACAAATGGATGGTATATTCATATTCAATTGTGAAGGAGGGAGAATAGACAAAATAATTAAAAAAAATTTTTTTAATATTTGTTTTTGAGAGAGAGTGAGCAAGCATGAGTGGGAGAAGGACACAGAGAGAGAGACACACAGAATTTGAAGCAGACTCCAGGCTCTGACTGTCAGCACAGTGCCCAACCTGGGGCTCAAACCCATGAACTGTGAGATCATGACCTGAGCTCAACTGACTGAGCCACCCAGGCACCCCCAAAAAATCATTTTGAAAATAAAGAACAGAGTTGGACAAGTCACACTACCTGATTTCAAGACTTACTACAAGGCTACAGTAAACAAAACAGTGTAGTATTGGCATAAATTTAGACACACAGATCAATGGAACAGAACTGAATCCAGAAATAGACAAACATGTATAATTAATGGTTTTTCCACAAAAAGTCTGAAATAATTCAACGGAGAAAGAATAGTCTTTACAATAAACTGTGCTGGCACATTTAGTTACCCACATGGAAAAAATAAACATTAACTGATGGTATCTCCAAACAATGAATTATTACTCAGTATTAAAAAGGAAACAAAATACTGAAATTAACAACATGGGTGAATCTCAAAAGCTAAATGAAAGAAGACAAGTACAAAAGGCTATATTCAGATGAGTCTATTTATGTGAAATTCTAGAAAAGTCAATACTATACACAGAGAAGATCAGTGGTTGCCAGAGTTGAAGGACAGGATGAGGAGACTAACTGACAAGGGTTGTAGGGAAATTTTAGGGTCACTGGTGACACCACGTCTTGGCTATGGTGGTGGTTACATCACTTCAGCCATTTACTATCACTCAACAAAACCAACACTTGAAATTAGCAAATTTTACTGTATGTAAATTGTTACTCAAGAAAACTGGTTTTTAAGGAACTGTCACAGCTTGGATGATACATTGCATGGTTATCCATAAATTCATCTCTTTTTTGGGGAAATGAATTCAGACAGTTGATTCCTACTTGTCACATGGGGATTCTTGTCTGGCATAGACTAAAGTCTTTTGTTTATTCCTATTACTCCCATTATAGTAATTTTAAAAAGATTCTATTAGTAGACTATAATTTGATAAATTCTATAGAAGCAGTTAAAGGGAAAGTGACTGGAAAGCAGTTCTCAGGACTAGGTATTTATATACCTACTTTAGCCTTAAACTACCATAATCATTAGACCAGATGATAGGGCTGCCTGTTCTTCATTTCACATTACTTTAGGCTCAGTTTTCATGACACCTTCTATTTTTGAAGCTGTCCTTATTTATTCAGTGCTTTCCCAGAGCCTTCGGGATAAACCTCAGATTTTCAGTGACGGAAGACCAACTTCATCCATACGCCGCTTACTGTTAGAGCATTAGTTCTCACCTCTCCCACCTTTCAGCCATTTGAAAGGTTGGCCTTGCCCTAAGGAAACTTTGCTTTTTCCTGCTTCAAGACCTCACCATGTGCTCCACGTCTATCTGGAATGTCTTTTTTTCCTTCCCCCAATTTTCCTCTTTTCCCGTATAATTCATCCTACTCATCTTTCAGGATTTAGTAATGTCACCTGCTCCAGGAAGCCTGACCTCTCAGGGTTATAGTAGATGTTTCTCTTGGGTGACACTTCTGTGACACTCTTCATGCCCCCAAGATCTGAAAACACCATTTGAGCCCCAGGTATAGCCTTCCCCAAAGCCGGTTCTATACTCCCTTATGTGAAACAACAAATGTCTTACTTTGCTAAAACCATTTTATCTTGAGTTGTCTTTCTCATGCTACTAAGCCATCACAACTGATGCTTATGAAAACTGATACAATGACCTTCCAATATGCAGGGCAAAACACATTTACAAAGGCAGTGGAGAACAGGACTTTGAAATACAGTAATGTGAACAGGGAGGAAATTTAATAGATGCTGGTTGCATCCACTTACAGTCTCTGTTAGCTAGCCTCAGGCTAGCCTAAGAGGCTTGAAGCCTCCTGAATTTGCCTCTGGTTAGTCCAATTAACTCAGGTGGAAGAAGAAAAAGCCAAGGATATCAAGACTCAAACAAAGCAAAAGGGCTTCTATTACTGTGTTCTGAGCTCAACTAGTAAAGGTGATATGATCTTGAAAAGCAGACTTAATCAGTTGACAGCCTGTTCCTGAAGACAGGGGGAAGCTGGGAACCTGCAAGGTAAAGCTTCACAGAGAAAGAGCTCCTGGATGAACTCACAACTACCCCTGACAAGGCACTCTCGGTGAACCTACACCCAGGGCAGGTTGGTTGCTGTATCTGAATCATTTCTTAAGCATCTTAATCGATGCACATCATAATCCCCAAACTCCTTATGTATTACAACAATGGAGAGGTGGTATGTTTACAGATAAGGGATTTGTATTTCACTTATTAATTAAAATTATTTAATAATGGACCTTACCTCATTGATCTCTGACAGAGAAACCCTTCCAGAATGGTCCCATAGCAGAAATAGGTATAGATCTTTATTTTCCACCTGAAGAAATGAAAGTCAAAACAGAATTCATCATTTGTTCGTGGTCACGTAGTTGTACAATGACAGAATTGGGACAAGATGAGACACAGCCCACCATCATCTGACATGTACCCAAACACACCTGTTTTATCCCTCATTGGTCTAGTAAGAGGAAACAAGGTCATACAAAGATGTGATCTTCCAACCAGCAAATCACAGTCTATTGAGAAATCTTAAAAGCATGGTTGGCTCCCTCTCGATTTGCAGTTTTCTGCTCCTTGATTCTTTCCGATTGGTAGCAGGCACAGCCTGGTTGTCTCAGTTCTGTCAACAGCTTGCTGTCTTTCAGCTATGCTCTCAGATATCAGATGACACATGGGATAGTAAAAGTAACATCTCATTAAAGAAAGGGTGAGAATAACTGTGATATATTAAATTTTATTAACTTCTGCTTGCAAGTTGTTTAAAACATTTTAATTTACTGGTTATTTATGGGTAAATGTAAAAAGGCATTTTATTATGATCTGATCAGTTGAAAAAATTTTTGTTTTAGTTGTTGAAATTTTCAGTGTGTTATCAGCCCATTTTCTGTAAATGAAGTACATGAATGACAGTTTGCTCTTTGAAGCAAAGGATTCTGTAAGAGTCTATGTCAGTATCGATGCTCATTGTATAGCATTGATGATGTACATCCAAGACCTAGGAGATGATACGGTTTAAAAAGGAATTCTTGAAATCATTTGTTTATTTTTTTCAAATATTGTGATCCAAAAGTGCAATACAAAGACTGTCGGGAAAGTTGTGGGTTTCACTAAATCAAAAGTTTTCTGTGTGATGGAAATTAAAATTCATGATCTCCCTTGCAATTGACATAAACATGTTGTATTTGTTTTCGGGCTGCCATTGCAAAGTGCTACAAACTTGAAGTTTAAATACAACAGAAGTGTGTTGTCTCACAGTACTGGAGGCTGAAGCTCAAAATCAAGGTGTTGGCAGGGCCATGCCCCCTCTGAAAAGTTTTGGGGGAGAATCCTTCCTTGCCTCTCCTAGCTTCTGGCATTTTCTGGCAATCCTTGGTGTTCTTGGTTTGTAGACACATTGCTATCTCTACCTCTCTGGTCACGTGACATTTCCCCTGTATGTCTGTGTCTCCTCTTTTTTCTTTTTACAGACACAGGTCATATCGGATTAAGGGACAACTCTACTCCAGTATGACCTCATCTTCACTAATTACATCTGCAGTAACCTCACTTCCAAATAAGGTTGCATTCTGAGGTACTGGGAGTTAGGCCTTCAACATATCTTTTTGGAGGACACAATTCAATGTGTCCTCAATGAAATTGAAATTTGTGATTTTTTTTCCTGACTCATGTAAACATACTCTCCATTTGTTCCCTGGTATAATTCTCTATGCTTCTTGCTCTATTGTGGGTTCCAGGAGGCTGAGCTCTGTAAATTTCTGTATTTTGGCTTTTGGTTGGGTTTGGTCGATGGGAAGAAGCACCAGGGGAGATCAGAAGGCAGGAGAGGGAGAGGTTGGGTATTTGTTTTCCCCATGCCCTGTTTGTATCGCTGCAGTTTTGGCAGGGGGTTCATTTCCCCACAACGACAGCTCCTGGCAGGCAACCCTGCATCTGGGGTTCCATCCCTGTGTGGGTCTGTGGTACCCTCCTCTTGACTTTTCAGACCCATGGCTTGGGATGCCTCTCCTTATTGGTTCCTTTAGACTTGCCCAAATCCCTGTACATAGTCCCTCATTAACTCTTTTAATGTAAGATTTTGGGTGTTCCATCTGTTGCCTGCTAAGACCTTGAATGACATAATACCCAAATTTATTGCCTTAGGGAAATGTAAACGTTGTGGTGGACAATCCCTCCCTTTGGAGAATTATGGTCCTTTACTGAAGAGTAATTCGGAGTCCACTGGTATTCCTGCAGTGATTTTCTATTTCCCTCATTTCTATCTTTATTAATTTATATTTTCTGAAAGGAAGAGTTATCCCTTATCCCCAGCTTATTTACTCAATTACTTATTTATATCATATGCTCTCAGGCATATTAATTCTGTTCTTTGGCTTATAAGCCAATATTATTGTTATTTATTTTGTTGATTAGTTTGTTCCAGCTTTAGGCATTGGAAGTTCTTTCAGGTTGAATTTTGTGTCCTTTTAACATGTCACCATTAAAAAAATTTATTTTAATGTGTGTTTATTTTTGAGAGAGAGAGCATGCGGGGAGGGGCAGAGAGAGAGGGAGACAGAGGATCCAAAGCAGGCTCTGCGCTGACAGCAGAGAGCCCGATGCAGGGCTCAAACTCATGAACCGTGATAACATGACCTGAGCTGAAGCCAGCTGCGTAACCGACTGAGTCACCCAGGAGACCCTAACATGCCACCATTTTTTAAGTACATCTGTACTTTCTGGCATCATAAGGTACTTGAAACTAATCAGATTATTTTATTTGTCCTGATCACTCTAAAAGCCCTGTTTCCTTTCATTGGAGAATGGGTATTTGGAAACCAGGATGTTGGAATTAGGTGTGCACACTGCCACCAGGTGTCACTGCTTCTAGGTCCTCTCCTGGCAGAGCTAAGAAATGTATGTATTTATACTAATGTATACTATATACACACATGGGTTAATATAAACACACATATATACATTTATTTCTCTGTGTGTATTCAATATAAGATTATATACTGAATTTATATATTGAGATTGAATTGGGAGGAGGTGGGGTAAGGAATTAGATACCACCTCAAATTTATTCTAGTGAAGGTAGCCAAAGGCATCATACTTTTAACATGAGAAGTGATTTTAATATCTGATAAAATAGTACTATAAACAAGAAATATATTAAGGAACAAAGAGGGATGTTATATCCTGACAAAAGGAACAAACAGAGCAAGAAGATATAATTGTCATGAACATATAGACACCTAAAAAATACCCTAAAAGTATAATAAGCAAGTGATAGTACACTTGGGGGAGATAGTACACATAGGGAGAAATATTTAAGTCAACACATGTAATTAAAAGTTTTAATATCATTAAAAGATATTGATAAATATGATTTATATGATTTATAAATATGATATGTAAATATAAATATGATAAATATGATTTAATATCATTAAAAGAAATTGATAAAACAAGCAGACTAAAAGTAAGGAAAGATACAGATCAGAATAATGAAATTAAGAAACTTAAACTATTAGGTGGTATTACAATTACTACAGACCTAGTATAAAATAACACAGACTTTGGGGCACCTGGGTCCCTCAGTCAGTTGAGCATCTGACTTTGGCTTAGGTCCCGATCTCACAGTTCATGAGTTTGAGCCCCACATCGGGTTTGCTGATGTCAGCCCAGAGCCTGTTTGGGATTCTCTGTCTATCTCTCTCACTGCCCCCCCACCCCCACTCCCTGCCCCTGCTCTCTCTCTCAAAAACAAACAAATTAAAAACAAAAGCAACAACACAGACTTACTCTCTTGTAGTTCTAGAGGCCGCAAGTCTAAAATGAGTTTTAGGAAGTTGAAGCCAAGATGTCTTCAATCCTCTTCCCTTTAGATTCTTGAGGGGGAGTATCTGCCCCGTGTGTCCTCCAGCCTCTGCTTCCATTGTCACATGCCATCCCCCTCTTCTGTACTCAAATCTCCCTGGGCCCCCCTCTCAGAAGGACACTTGTGATTGCATGTAGGGCCCACCCAAACAGTCCGGGATAACCTCCCCATGTCAAGGTCCTTAATCACATTAGCGAAGTCCCTTTTTGCCATATAAGGTAATAGTCACAGGCTCTGGGGAGAGGACATGGATATCTTTGTGGCCATTATTCAGCCTAACATAGACACAGAATTAAAGCTCGACACCAAGCAGGGGCGCCCGGGTGGTTCAGTCGGTTGAGCGTCCGACTTCAGCTCAGGTTGTGATCTCACAGTTGGGGAGTTTGAGCCCCACATCGGACTCTCCTGTCACTGTGAGCCTGCTTTGGATCCTCTGTCCCCCCCTCTCTCTGTACCTCGCCTGTTCATGAGCTCTCTCTCTCTCAAAAATAAAAATAAACATTAAAAAAGAAAAAAACCAGGAAACTTGACACCAAGCAGAGAATATACTCCTTTCCCAAGTACACAGAGTAGATACAAAAGCAAACACATACTAGACCTAAAATGAAACTTCAATAGATTCCAAAGAACCAATATCATATAAATCTTGTGCTCTGATTATTACGAAAAAAACCCGTTAGAAATTAGTAATAAACATATTTAAAACAAACACCCCATGTCTAGGAAATTATTAAATACTGAAAAAACTACGTCAAAAAATTTTTGGCTGCATCTAAAACAATAGAGTAGTGCTGTTCATTCTGTGATGATGGAAATGTTCCATATGTGCTCTGTTCAATATGGCAGCTACTCACTCCATGTCACTCTCCAGTATTTGAAATGTGGTTAGTGTGACAAAGAAATTGAAATTTTAAACTAGTTTTAATTTTAACGAACTTAAAGTTAAATAGCTACATGTGGAGAGTGGCTGCGAAATTGTATAGCACACAGAAAGAGAAATTGTGCCTTTAAATGTTCTTATAAGAAAATTTTAGGGGTGCCTGGGTGGCTCAGTTGGTTGAACGCCCGACTTCGGCTCAGGTCACAATCTTGCAGTTCATGGGTTCCAGCCCCGCATCCGGCTCTGTGCTGACAGCTCAGAGCCTGGAGCCTGCTTCCGATTCTGTGTCTCCCTCTCTCTCTGTCCCTGTCCCGCTTGTGCTCTGTCTCTCTGTCTCTCAAAAATGAATAAATGTTAAAAAAAATTAAAAAAAAAAAAGAAAATTTTAAAAAGGTTGAAAAAAAGGGGCTAAAGAAGGGTTGGGAAAAAGCAAAGCCCTTATCTCATAGAGGTAAGGCCAAAATCAACAATAAAAGAGAACATAAACGAAACAAAAAATGAATTATTTGAATAGATTAATAAGATGGAAGGAACTCTGGCAAAACTAATTAAGAATGAAAGAGGATATGAATAAATAAAATACAAGATTACAGGTATAATAGCCAGAGAGCCACAGGGGCAGTGGAAGCCACTGTTAATGGTGCAGGCTAGAGTGCCTTTACTCAGGCTGGGTGTGGTAGTATGTCCATGGGATGTGGATGCCATGTTGGCATTCTTTTTTTTTTTTTTTAATGTTTATTTATTTTTGAGAGAGAAGGAGCTGTCGGCACAGAGCCCCACGCATGGCTTGAACCCACAAACTGTGAGATCATAACCTGAGCCTAAGTCAGATGCTCAACAGACTGAGCCACCCAGGTGTCCCATTTTAGCATTATTTCTACCTGCATAGGCTTAAAATATGATTTTCTGGCTTTCTTGAAGATTCCCTGAGATACCAATATCTTATTATTTTAATGCAGGTTTATTAAGGTATAATTTACATGCAATAAAATTTCTTCTTTTCAAATATAGTTCTATGAGTTTTGACAAATGGAAAACCATTGGCCACCATCTTGGAATATTCCAGATGGTGCAATTACAAGATGGAGACAAACCTGTGTCATTGAGTCCTCACTTGAGAAGAGCTGTCCAGAAGAGTTGCATTGGACTGTGGCAAGAAAGAGAAATCAACCTTTATTGGATTAAACTCTTGATTTTTCAAAGTTTATACATTTCTGCAAAGTAGTGTAGCCTCATCTAATTAATTCATTGCTCCCCTTCACTTTACAGGCTTTGCCTGAGCTTTTACTTTCCCTCAGTCCTAACGTGTCACTCGTTTCCCTCTCTGAGGCCTTTCTATACACTTGGGAGTGTCTTCCTTATATCTCTCATGTGAATATGACTTGCTTATTTCTTATGAAGCCATGTTGGAGGCAGGCATGTAATTTAGAAGTAAATTTCAAGCTAAGGTTGTCATTACTTAAGTACTCTATACACCACTGAACCTTCTGAAAGTTAAAATTTCAGTTTCCATTCTCTTAAGAAATAAGTCAGCAACAATAAGAAGAGTAAAAATGTTATTTCAATTTTATAGCAACACCCCTCCCAACCCTGACACACACACAAATGAAATTGTCAACATTGTGTGGTATTTACCGGTAGGGAACTTCCAAGCCCTGATTCCTGCTCTACATTCCAGCATGAGTCTCAATGCTTGTTCCCATTGGTTTTCAATTCATCAGGCATCTGGTCCCAGGGAGGGGTTTATAGGACATTTTGAATTCACAACTGTGTCCAAGTTTATAGGGTAGGAGGCAGAAAGTTTCACGTGTTGATGACCGGAGATCTGAAAGATGTTAGTCTAAGCTGCAGCTCAAGCTAAGGTCATCCTTCATGACATTTATAGAGCGTTATTACTAAGTATAATATCGGTGAGACCAGAGTGCACCAGAAACAGAACCAGTTAATTTAATGTGAGATGTGTCTTTCTGTACAATCAAGTGCTTGTTTCTTATGGAGCCAAATGTAAACGTTGAGCCTGAGAGACAGAAGATTTTACGCTTTCTATTTTCTCTCAACTATCAGTCTCGGAGTTTTTGTGCGACATAGGGGTGAATAACAAGCCACATGTAATCTTTATTTCTTGGGCTCTAAGAATAGGGTAACAATAGTATCCACATAATAATATTTCTCTGTACCCCTACCACCCATTATATAGCAACCCCAACCTTCTCCCCTCCCTCAAATTGTTCTCTAACTGTTCCAAGAACTGTTGGGAGTGCCTATGAATAATGTTATGCGCTACCACCTTCAGGACCGAGGCACTCATCCCCCCCACGTCAGGAGTGCTGGTGGCCTACAGTTCTCAGATGAGTCCCTTTCCCAGAAGCGCCCTCTGCCAAAGAGCTGCCCTGTCCAAAGCCCTGCCCCCTTTCTGGGAGCAGCCTGGATTCAGTAGCTGGTCACACAGGGGGATCACCTATTTCCAGCAGGAATCAATCCCAAGAGCACTCCTTGATAAGCTTTCCACACATCAAACTCCAGCTCAGAGTCGGCTTGCCAAGGAACCCAGTAGTTCAGGAAACAGACTCTGGAATTGAATTTTGATGGCGGGTCACCTACCAGCCATCTGGCAATAGCTGCATAATTGGTGATGGTGGAGTGGTGATAACCCCTGGTGTGCAGCAGTATTACCATTGCTAAACTTTTTACTAGCCTGGAATAGGGATCAGAGCTAGTGATGGGATGGCACTGGAGGGAGGTATGAGTGCAATGTTTTAGGCAATTTGAAAAGTGGGCATTATTAATGATAAGGAATACTGAATTAGATAGCTAATGCTAGAGAAAATCAATGAGTTGGAGAAAGACAATGACAGTCTGATAGTAATTCATTTTTTCTTTTTTCTTCCCTCTTTTTATTCTTCCTTTCTTTCTGGTAATTTCTTATCCATTATTTTCAGTGTTCTCTCTTTCTGGAATTTCTATTCACCAGATACTGAACTTTATGGGTTGATCTCATTTTTTTCTGTCTTCCCTCTTCATTTCCACACCTTCCTCTTTCCCTAGACTCAACTCCACAAACATTCTGATTCAATTCCTCCAGAAAGTAAGTTAGTCTTCCCTGGGGGTGGTCACAGGGAGGTGGGGGGAGAGCAACAACATGGCTGCCTGGACTAGAGAAAGGACATGGTGTCTAAGTGCTCTTTAACAGATTTCCAAACAATCCCCCACTCCTAACCTCCAGATTGTTTTGTGCCCCCGGTTTCTAAGCTTTTGAGAGGGTTGGGAAGTGTGGTAGAGGAGAGGTGGATAACGGCTTAATGGAGATTAGCTGGTTGACCATCCTGTATCCCTTAACGTGTGGGTTTCTGTGTCAGCTCAGACAATTATCACTCCCCTTCCAGTTTCCTCTAATATCTCTGACTTTCTGTTGTTCTCCTTTTCTGTCCTTTCTGTCCTTATGGCTTTAAACCCTTTAAATTATTGTTATGGAGGGTGCCTGGGTGGCTCAGTGAGTTGAGTGCCTGCCTCTTGATTTCCGCTCAGGTCACCATCTCACAGTTCATGAGTTCGAGACCTACATGAGCCTCTGCGCTGACAGTGTGAATCCTGCTTGGGATTCTCTCTCCCTTTCCCTCTGCCCCTACCCTGCTTGCTTGCATTCTCACTAAATAAATAAATAAACTTAAAAAAAAATTATTGTAATGGACTGAATGTTTGTGTCCTCCCAAAGCCCTGAACTGCAATCTGATGGTATTGGAGGTGAAGCCTTTGGGAAGTATTTAGGTTTAGGTGAGGTCTTGATGAGATTAGCGTGCTTAAAAAAACAGGAAGAGAGGCCAGATCTCACTTGTTCCAGCTTTCTCTCTCTCTCTCTCTCTCTCTCTCTCTCTCTCTCTCTGCTATGTCCTAGGTGAAGACATAGTGAGAAGGCAGCCAGCCTTCTGCAAGCTAAAAACCCAATCGACTGGCATCTTGATCTTGGACTTCCCTGCCTCCAGAACTGTGAGACAATAAATGTCTGCTGTCGAAGCCACAGAGTATTTTGTTATAGCAGTCAGAGCTAAGACATTGTTTTACTGTTAAATTCTTTTACTGTTATTTTAGTATTCTTTAGTTGTTTAGAACTTGGACCAAAGCTTTGAACCATATCAGGAAACATATCCACTTTTAATTTCCTTTTATAAAAAAATGTTTGTTTAGAGAGCACATGCGAGCAGGGGAGGCACAGAGAGAGAGGAAGGGAGAGAATCTGCACTGACAGTGCAGAGCCAGAATCAGCCTCGATCTCAGGAACTGTGAGATCATGACCTGAGCCAAAATCCAGAGTCAGACACTTAACCAAGTCAGCCGTCTCGGAGCCCCACTTTAATTTCAAATTCAGTGTCTCTTTAATAAATGAGATCATAAATGATGATGCTTTACAATCTTTTTTTTTTTTGGTACAGTGTAAAGATTTTTAGTCTGTAGTCAAACTACCAGGGCATCTGCCCTCCTCATTCCTTTGTCACCACCTGCCTGGGGTATGCGCCATGCAGGAAAACGGGTATGGTTACCACACCTGCCCCCTCAGGGGAGGGGAATCACAAGGAGCTGTAAGTTTTAAGTAAGGAGGGATGTGAGCACGGGATGAACCATTGTCTAGGCGCAGCTACTGAGAAAGAACATAACACATGTGGTTTAGGAAAGAAGCCTTTTTACTCTGAAACTGCGTGGAGCAAAACTTTATAGTTATCTAGCCACTCTCTATGGATAAGACATCCTAATGACTGTATAGTGAGATGGACTATAGAAGAATACAATGCTATCTGCCTTTATTCACTCACCAGCACTGCCCTCAGTACCCGCTGTCTGTTCTTGTGGCTGCCCCCTGGGGGTGCTGAAAACACCCCTGAGTTGCAGGCTGTGGACCAGGAAGAATGGTGAACTGGGCTGGGAAATGAGCCCATCTGGGGAATCTCTGAATCCATGCAAAGATTAGGGGCCCATTGAAGGAAGCTAAGTAGGAACCTGAGAGATCAGTATTACCTCAGATGTACTGGAAGAAGCTATAATGATATAAATATAATCCTGATGCTTAGAGATTTGCTGGGCATTGAACAGAGAATGTCTGCTTTTTTCAGTCTGACACATCGGCCCATCAAATTTCACCTGTGCTTCTGAGTGGAAGCAGAAAAGCTTTTGCTTATGCTCTCTAAGGAAGGTTACTTTGTAATCAGCTGGGATTTCTGTGTGAGGATTAAAAAGAGGGGTGAAAACAATTCTGGAAATGTGAGGGAGGGCCAGTCTTAGTTTGAGGCACATCCTGTGACAGTCAAATCTAGTTTTGCAACAATTAGGGCATTTTCAACAGTCTCAGAAATGTTTGAGAAATTTTTAATGACAACAAGGAAGTGTAACCTCATTTTAAATTCATTTTGATCTTAAAATAAATATGAGGGGGGCGTGTGAAATCAAACAATGACACTGTTATTGGCCTGCTCTCGAACCATGACTACGTTTGTGGGTCTTAGACTGGTTTCCTGCATCTTCCACTCCTCTCTTGCTTAGATCACCCTCCTTCCTTAACACTTAGAAGAAGGTTGACCCCTTCTACTACTTTCAGGGGTTGATACTGGATCCCTGAATTTTGTTGTGATTGTCTTGCTGGGATATGGGCTCTGGCCTGGGGGCAAGGGAAGTCTTCCCCTCAGGGCAGGGGATGTTCCCAGCATCAATCACACTGGGACAGGATGAGCCTAGAAAGGCAGTTGTCAAAGGAGAGACGGCTCCTTTCTCTCACGGTCTTGTCTCTTGATCCTAGTTTCTAATGTGGTCTAGATGGGCAAGGGGGGTGGGAGGTGAGATGGTCATTACTAGTTGGAGACTAGACAGTAAAGAGGCAGTGAGGAAGCGCTGGGGGACACGGTAGGGATCAGTTAGGGCTTTGGGGCACTGACAATGATGTTACCTATGCAGCCAGTAAAACAAAACAAAACAAAACAAAACAAAACACAAAACAAAACCAATAACAAACAAAAAACAAACCCAGGTTTTAAGAGGAGCAATTCTGTTTTGTAATCAATAAAGTCTGCTTAAATGTCACTATATTAGGACTCATCAGAGAAGCGTCCTATCCAATGGGATAGACAAAATCAGATAGATAGGCATAGGAGCAGATTTATTATAGGAATTGGCTCCCACAGATCTGTTGTTTGCAAGGTGGAGAACTGGGGAAGCTGGTGGTGTAATTCAGTCTTCGTCCCAAGGCCCAAGAATCTGGGAGCTAAAGTATAAACCCCGGCTAAATCTCAAAGCCAAGAACCGGCAGCACGGATACCTAAGGGCCGGTGAAGGTGGTTGTCTCACCGCAAGCATTGAGAGCAAATTCACCCTTCCTCTGCCTGTTTGTGCTATTTTGGCCCTGGTGGATTGCCCACCCATTTTGGGGAGGGTGGTCTTTACTCAGTCCCCACTTCAAATGCTAACCAACCTCTTCCAGAGACACCCTCAGAGACACAGTCAGAAATATTGTTTCACCGGCTCTCTGGGCATCCCTTCACCCAGTCGACTCGGCTGAACTGTGGAGGAGAGGCGACAGGTGTGGCTTCTCTGGGGCTGATGTATAAAGGGGAGGGCAGTGCCTCCCAAGGTTGTTGTGGCAGGACAGGGATGAGTGGGATCCCCAAGGGGAAAGTGAATGTCAGCAGACAAGGACATGGGCTGTAAGAGCAGCCATCCTTCCCCACGCAACTTATTTCATTTCTGGAGGCCAGCAGCTTTCCCTTATTGTACTTAGCAAACTTGCTCATATGCCCTACTGGTCTCTGAACTCTAAGAAAGCAAGAATTCTGTCTTGTTTGCTCATATCCCCATAGCAGCCCCTACCTCAGAATCTTCAGTGTCATGGGTTCACAGTAGATATCTTTTGAATAAATGAGTCCTACTCTTAGTGTTTCATCTCTGAGTTCCATATGGACCATGACTAATGTTCTTAAGGCATTCTGACAATGGCACCAAATGACTTCATTCGCTCTTAGGTCTTAGATCAGCCTTGTTAGTCTTCTCTTTGGAGAGATTGTTTGGGCCAAACCTTTGACTTATATCTGTGACCCTAGAAATAATTATGTTGGTACCATGTTACTTTGGAATGTTTCTATGCTAGCTTTTTATTTTAAATGGAAAGATTGATATTTGCATATGGTTACAAAAAAGTCAAACAACAGGACATACCATGAAAAGTGTCTTCTTCCCTGTCCAGATGTTTAGGGCTCTCTCTCCAGAGACAGATGCTTCTTAGGCATACTTCCATAAATTTTCTATATAAGTATAAACACATATATGTATATATTTATACAGGCATATTTATAGATGTGTGCACATATTTAACACAATTTGGAACATACAATATAACTTGTTTTTCAATTTGCTTTTATCATTCAAAATAAATTTTGGAGATTTTCCATATTGTCATATGTAAATTGGCCACATTCCTTTCTTTTAAAAAATGTATTGGAAAACTCACATATGATTTAAGTATAAACCATACATAAAGATTTATAATGGAAGAGAATTATCTGCCTCACAGCCTCACCTCTATCCCTGTTCCCTTAAAGGCAACCGATTTTTATCTGTTTCTGTCTTTGGTTTTCTGATGCATGGAACCATATTATAAAGGTTTATACTTCTGTTTCTTAATTTATTGACCTGAAATATTATCTATTGACATTCTGCTATGATAGATGACCATCTATCCCACTAATATGGTTTTGTCTTTATTTATCAATTCTAGACATTACCATTGATTTGCTAATAGGGCAGGTGAGGATTTAGTTGGTTACTCCACCCTATATCTTCCTGATATGGTTCCATCTCTATTTAAATTCTCCTTCTGGTCACCTCTGCAGCTTTAGACATGACATGTAACTCCATTCCTCTTTTTTTTTTTTTTTTAATATTTATTTATTTATTTTGAAAGAGAGAGAGAGAGAGAGAATGAGTGGAAGAGGTGCAGAGGGAGAGAGAGAGAATCCCAAGTAGGCTCCACGCTCAGTGCAGAGCCCAATGTGGGGCTCGATCTTATGCACCACGAGGTCATGACCTGTGCCAAAGACAAGAGCCAGAAGCCCAAATGACCAGGCCACCCAGGTTCCCCAAGTCCATTCCTCTTTGTATCAACCATAGGGAGTCCTTCTGACTTTGAAATATAACAATATTAGCAAACCTATCCTTCTCTCCAACTACATCACCACCTTACAACTTGTTCATTTCTCAAAATCTCCCAGCTCTCCCTTTATTTTGCCATTGTCAAGTTGATAATGTTTTTATCCTATTCTGTAATCATAATGAAGTCTTCTGTGATTTGCTGGTACTTGTGGGTCATTTATTGAATAGGACTCTTTAGCAGCAAGTGACAGAAAACTCAACTTATGCAAATGAAACAGGAAAGGAAATCCAGGGGGAAATGAAGACTATGCAAAGCTTCATTCAAAAGTATTTTCAGGACCCAGTTTCTTTCTCTCCATCTCTTAAATCCTGCTTTGTGCTGATTCTACCCTTCTTGTCTCCCCTCAAAGAGACAAGATGTTGGCAGCTGCTCCAGTCTTCTACTTTCTCAAGTTCAAATTGAGTTAATCCACTGGAAAGAAGAGGAAGTTTCTTCCAAGTCAAATTTGGGGATTTATTCTGATTGGAACAATATGTTCTCCTGTATATCCTTGAACCCATCACTGTGATCAGGGGCTTGGGGGATGTTGGTCACCTACCTCCCACCGCTAGAGCCAGGCCTAAAGCTCTATCCAAAGGACAGGAGGAGTTCCCCAAAAGGAAATCAGGGTGCTGTTACCAAAAGAAAGGGGGAAAGGATGCTGGGCAAATACCCACCGTAGACCACAAGCTCTAATGTCTGTAGTGTTCCGTTTACATAAACTTGTGAACTGACTCAGTGAAAGATACAGAGAGTGGAGGTTTCTGTGCTCTAACAGTGGTGGAATAAATTTTTTAAAATGTCATTAGCCAAACAAAACACATCTTTAGGCCTAATTTTGCTTTAGGCCTAATTTTGCTTGGTCTGTGTATTAATTTCTGAAAGTCGAAAAAAAGAATGGGAATAGTATTTATTTTATTATAGCTACGTATACAGTTTTTATGGCAGCGCAAATTAATGTTTTCACGTTTTCTAGGACCCCTGTCATGACTTGTGTGGCACCCGAAGGGCATGTTCCTGGGATCAAGTTGCAAAGACTCTCCCCTCCTTGCTCTCCTCCCGTCACTCAGAGCTCAGCTGCTAGGTGTTGACTGCATACGCGAACCACACTTTAAATGGCAGATACTGCTGCCTATCCCGCTGCCATTCCCTCGTTCTTCCTTGCTAGGATCTTTTCTTCTGCCTTGCTTGTTGCCCTTGATGTTGGCAGTTCTCAAATGTCTTGTGATGTCTTATGATCTGTTTGTATTTTCACATGAGGGAACAGTTTGAGGATAGGGAGCTCTGTGAATGTTGACGAGACTCGGTAACTAACGGGTTCACTTTAAATGTATAGGCAGATGGGGTGCCTGAGTGGCTCAGTCGGTTAAGCGTCCGACTTTGGCTCAGGTCACAATCTCAAGGTCCGTGAGTTTGAGCCCCGCATCGGGCTCTGTGCTGACAGCTCAGAGCCTGGAGCCTGTTTCAGATTCTGTGTCTCCCTCTCTCTCTGACCCTCCCCCGTTCATGCTCTGTCTCTCTCTGTCTCAAAAATAAGTAAACGTTAAGAAAAATTTTTTTAATAAATGGATAGGCAGAGAACTCTCAGCTACTATATTGGGGCCGAAATAAAGCAGCAGAGGGCCTTTATTCTTGGACATTGACATCCACACTAGCTGGCCTTGTTAGTTCACTAGACAATTCATCAAATAGATAAGAACCGTAGATAAGAACTGATTAGAAAAAAACCTTTTTTTGAAGACAAATTTAAATAAAACCCTGACCCCCATACCTTAACTTTTATTTTATTTATTCACGCTTACTTATTTATTTGATTTAATTTATTCATTCACTCATTTATTCATTCTCTTACTCATTTTGTAGCCTCTTTGCAGGTATAGGAAGGTATAGAAAAATTTGACTTTCAGAGGCAGATCTTCAATTAAGCTCACATTTTCAGACCTTCTCTTTTTTAAAAGAATTTTTAATGTTTATTTATTTTTGAGAGAGAGACAGAGAGAGAGAGAGAGACAGAGTGTAGGCAGGAGAAGGGCAGAGAGAGAGAGGGAGACACAGAATCTGAAGCAGGCTCCAGGCTCTGAGCTGTCAGCACAGAGCCCAGCCCGATGCAGGGCTCAAACTCATAACCTGTGAGATCATGACCTGAACTGAAGTTGGATGCTTAACCAACTGAGCCACCCAGGTGCCCCAGACCTTCTCTTAAGTTTCATTGTACCTGTTGCCCAAGACAAGAGGTTTCATGTGGTTATGCTCAGCATGCTGGCTTTCTGTTTTTTGAGTTTTCTTTTCATTAATTAATATTTCATCTGATTTTTGTTTTATAGGAATTTGTTGCATTTTCCTGTATGTTAACAGCTTCCTTCCTATTCTCTTTGGTATTGTAAATTCAAGTCTTTAAAAAAATTCCATTACTAGTATCTTAATGATTTCTTAGAAAGGGAAGAATATAAATACATGTACTTAATTAGCATACCATATTAAAAATGAAGTCTCTACATCCTTCTTTTTAATAGTTGCATAGTTTTCAATTGTCTGCATTTTTAAAATATGTATTAACTTGTCTTCCACTGATTAACAATTAATTTTGTGATTCCAAACACTGCTGCAATGAACATTTCTAGACATATCTCTAAGCATAGGTATATCTGTAGAATAAATTCCTAGAGGTGAGTATGGGATTGAAGCTTGTTGGAAAGTTCCTCTTTGGGGCAGATGTGCATTTTTGGAAAGTGATATTGTATAGTGATTAACAGCATGAACTCTGGGGCCGGGCTGCCTGGGCTCATAATCCTGGCTCTCTTCCTTAGCAATGCTGTGACCTTGGGCAAGTTACTTAAGTTTCTGTGTCTTGTTTTTCTAATGGGTAAAAATGCAAATTAATAATATCACCTTTCTCCTAGAGTTGTGAGCATTAAATGAGTTAATTTGTTGAGACTCATGACTGCTAATAAACACTCAATAACCATTATCTGTTAATGTTGTTATTTTAGGTAAGACTTAGCTACCATGCTAGCTAAAAAGAAGTCACTGTTCTTCGTGGGCTGGGGCTGGCACTTTGGCCAGAGTTCCTGGGTGCGCCCCTTAAGGGAGACGAGGTGGTCCTTGTGGCTGGGCTGCAAACTCAGGGCCAAGAAGAGAGATACAATGGGTCTGAGGAAGGCTCAGAACTTTTTTGCCCAGAAGTCTACCAACTGTAGCCACTTGAAAGCTGCATTGTTAACTGTGGTCTCTCTAGTTCTAGACAGTGCTTGGCATGTAGTTGAGGGAATAAATGAATGAGTGAATGAGACCAGGTTTAGGAATGATTTTTACTTCTCTTTAATTCCTCCTATCATCCACAAGCCTTCAATAAACCATTAAACCATTGTTAATCATTACATATTCGCTTGACTGTAAACATACTTGGTAGAGAGGGGACCAAGAAGGCCCCATGTGAGGGACGCATCTTGGAGTCACCCTGCCTGAGGGGACGATAGCAACCATGGTAGAAGTGAGACAAAACACTTGGTGAGGGAGCCTGCTGAAAGCCTGGACTTCTTGCTATCATGGGGAGGGGGGATTTACACTGCTTGTACTTGGATATTAAAAGGAGAATGATCTCTCAAGACTGGGAAATCTGGTATACCTGAGTTAGCACAGGCCTGCTGCATGGTAACCTCTCAAAAATGGTGGCTTTTTATTTAAAAAAAATTTTTTTGATGTTTATTTTTGTGAAAGAGAGACAGAGCACAAGTGGGGGAAGGGCAGAGAGAGAGGAGACCCAGAATCCGAAGCAGGCTCCAGGCCCTGAGCTGTTAGCACAGAGCCCAACATGGGGCTCTAACTCACAAACCATGAGATCATGACCTGAGCCGAAGTTGGACACTTAACCAACTGAGCCACCCAGAGGCCTCATTTATTTCTAAATTTTGGTAAAGACTAAAGCAAAGTCTGCATTGACGCTGTATCTGCCTTCCTCAAGCCATATCTGACTTGGTGTATGTTGGCTATGACTGCCCATTCAGAGCAATATTCCCAGTATAGCTGTTATGTTGATGACTGTCAGGTTGAATGAGACTCACAGATCAGATAGGGAGCAGTGATCTCGGACTTTCTACCAGCCCTTCTCAACAGTATAACCTAGCATTAGTCTCTTGAAATTTCAAAGAGTTGTTTTCTGTCTCTGTAAAATGGAGGATTAGTGCTATAATATCCACCACCTGTCTGGACTTAAAAGAACATCTTGACATTAAATTAAAAGAGAGAGAAAATGAATAAATTAGAATGGGTAATATACCCTGAAATCTTGATCTGAAAGTCACTATTAATGGTAAAACCATTACAGTATTATATTTCTCTAACATTTCTAGCAGATGTTTGGCTAAGGAAAAATCTCAATTTTGAGCGTATTCTTAGAATATGGTTATAATTTGTTATTTTTCACCATTCACAATTGATGCACTGAAAAAGAGAAGATCTATGTTCCAAAGGGGGTTATTTTCTAAAATTGAGTAATATATACAGTAAATGAATGGAACACGCATTCACACATAATACTTGTGTTAATTGTTCATTTGGGCTAATTAGTTTTTTGTTTCGGTGTTGTTGAAAATTAATCAAGGACCTAGATGGGTAGTGAAAAAACAAATTAACAAAGACTCATTTATAGTTACCAGAAGGAGTAATATGGATCCTGAAGCCAGGAAGCTTGTTTGGAGAAAGATCCAGATAAGTCCCCGTAACATTAATCCCCAAAAACATGGATCTCTCCAGACAAAAGATTCAAACGTACCTCCTATTTTAATAATGAAACAGCTGCCAGGGTCGAGGACCCTCTGGGGGTCTTCATTTGTGATGGATAAATGGGTGGTGTTTGTTTTGTTTGGGGGAATCAATATTTGAAGGGGGTAACCGAAGAAGGTTATGTTGCTGTTATGATGTTATTGATACACGGGCTAACGCTATTATGGTGGACGCTATCAGGCTACGTTATCTTTATGCCTCCAAGGTAACCTGAAGCAACTGTCTATTGACTTGGCACTACCTTACACTGGAGCGTCTGCCCGGCCTTGGGACTGTAACCCAAGCCAACACATGCCTCACAGACAGCTTTCTTTAGCCACTGACGGCATCAAGGAAGGAAGAGCGTGAAATCACCCGGGATGGGATGGATGCTTCCGAAGGGGAGTTGGCTGCTAAGTGACTCCTAAGGAGGGTGGAATTGCCATCTCTTAATTTTGTATTTAGGAGTAACCACTAGTAAGTCCTTCTCTTCAGACAAGGAGATACTTATTAGAAGGAAACCGGAGGTGATCTGAATCCCTGGAAAAGTTTCCCCCACTTTGAACTTTGCAATGTTTCACTGCAGGTCATGTCCACGTGGAAAGCAAGGCTCACCAAGAGACTGAAATCTCCATCTAGAAGGATGCATCCATTTCCATGCTCAGCTCTGCTTGCTTGTTTCGGGAATACAAGGGAGAATGCGCCCTTTGATCAGCCCAGCACAGCTGATCCTCATTCCACCATCTATGTTCAGCCCACGGCCAAAGCAGACCAGCACCCAAGTCGCTCGAGAGGGGAAGAAGGAACTCCAGAGAAAAGGCGCGATTCCAGCATCCGTTCAGAGAGAAATGGCAGTGCAAATCTGAGTTCAAGTAATCACAGTGCCAACCAGCCTGCTGAGACCCCTGAGGATTCGTCTGGGTCCTTAGAAGGTAAATCGGACTGTGAAGCAGTTACTTTCCAGACTTCTATCCCCAGACCATCAATTATTGAAATGCCAACGGTGAGTTTTCCCAATGCTGTTATAGAAGGAATAGTGTTGGAGGAGAGTTCTGATCATTGGTGGATTCCTTCAGGAAACAAACACGGTTAATGTTATTAGTGAATAAGATGTTGAGGGGAACTCTTAGTAGTGAGAGGAAGTGTGTAAAGCCTTTTAAATTCTCATAAGGTTCTTAAAGGATGTAGAGGGAAGCAATGACAATAAGCACTGGGGCCTTAATAATGGCCAAAATTGGCCTTTAATTAACTGCCCATGGTGCTTCAGAGCCAACGGTGTCTCAATAAAAGATTAAGGGTAAGGTAGTCTGGGAAAGCTTTTTCTTTTCTTTAACTGGTACATGAATTTATTTATATGAAAACCCACAATATAGAAGATTTGATCACAGAATTAAGAAATTGCCCCTACTTAAAAGGAATCACATGGTATCAAAGCAGTCTGGGAAAATTTGGAAATGATGAACCCTATGCATAGCAGTAAAGAAAGGAAGCGACCTATAAAACTATTCATAATATGGGTGTTCCTCTGACAGTTTTCCAAGACTTAGAGGCAGGAGAAGGAAGTTATTTGAAAAAAAAAAGTGCTGCTGCTCTTAAAAGGCATAATCTTGATATATTTATCTATTTTTTTTAGAGGTATTACTGAATTTTTAATTGTTGAATATTCTGATTGGATTTAGCTGCACAGCCATGTCAAAGTTCTTGGCAATCCCAAGAGGCAGGGTTTCTTGAATAGTGTTTTCTAGAGATACCTCTTGAGCATTTTTTGGTTATATTCCTGGCCAAGAAGCTTAGGACCAGACTTAAAAAACTGTGAACTATTTGGGGATCCATTACTAAGACATTCTGATTTTTCAAAAATCATTTTTTTTCCATCTAGTCTAACATATTTTGTCTGACTTGGTCACCAAGAAGACTCATTAGCATTGAAAACTGCAAAACAGTGAAGATAGGGTTAAAACATGTTTTTAAAAATAGTTTCATTTGATATTTTACATGCTTATCTTAAATTACTGAAGCTCAGCTCTATTTTCTACATCCTTCTATTCTGAGATTGGACAGAGGATTTCACCAAACCCTCTGTTATAGCAAGAACTGTAAAGGTTTGTTTTTGTTTTTGTTTTTCCCCTAGCACCACTAAATCAAAACCTCAAAAAGTAAACAAAAACCAAAACATTTGTTGGTCAATTTTCAGTTTATATACACATGCAGATTAAGATATTTTTAGTAGTACTGTAGTTAGCTGAGTGGACATCATGGCCAAGTTTTTATTTGTTGCATGTTAAAGGAACCAATGATGTACCATTTGATTCCAGCAACCTAGGACCCACCCTATATTGCTAAATACAGCAGCACATACAAAGGGTTGATTTTATTTTATCTTCCTGTTTTAGTGGCATATGTGATACAGGGACTCAAAGTAAATACGTGTATTCAAATATAACCAATTAAACACGGCAGAGTGACATCCATATTAATTGCCCACTAGTATGAGCAAAGGCATGGATAGACTACAGAGGTGAGGCAGGCCTTACGATGGAAACAACCTCAATGCAAGATGAAATATAAGTGTCCCAAAGAAGACACACGTGAGACAGTTGAAAGGAGGTTGGAAAGGTACATTGCAGGGGAGGTCGAATTTGAGACTGGTTTTTTAGAAGGTGGGTTAGGATCTTTAAAGGTAGAGATGAAGGGGAAGACATTGCAATAGAAGAAAATGGTGTGAGTAAAATGATGTGGGGGAATGTAGCATAGGGACAGGTACATCAGATTGGCTAAATTGGAGAGGTACCTTGGAAAGGTAGATTGAAGGCAAAAGTGGGATGTCTTGAATGCTGTGGTCAGAACTGAATTTAGTAGGCAGTGGGGAAGCTTTAAGAATTTTGAACAGAGAAATGTCATGCTTAGGATTTCATGAACAGGTACAGCTATGTAGGATGGATTAAAGTTGAGAAGACTGGAGCTGAGGTCATCATAACAATCCTGGCCTGAGGATATCATAGAAAGAAGAGAGGAAGGTGAGGTGGGTGGGGAAAAGAAGAATGGACCCTGCGGTAGTAAATACAGTAGCTGCCCAGGTCCCAAACTGGGTAGGGAGGGAAGTGAGACCAAACTGGCAGTGGCGAAATGAAAACATTATGAAACTAAGACCGGGCTGTCGGGCGGAAAGTGGGTCTGCGGGCATGGTAAATGGGCCTCTATTGTAGTTCTTTCTGTAGCGGGGATCTAATATTTATAGAGCACTCACCGTATTTCTGCTTTACAGGGAATATTCCATGGACCCCAGTTACAGTGAGGTGCATATCCTTATGAGTCCCATTTACAAATAAGGACACTGACACTTAGAGATGGTAGGACACTTGCCCAAGGTCATGAAGGGAGGAAGAGCCAGGATTGAAGCCCAGATCCTTATTATTACTGGTGTGGTGCTTGAGGATTTACAATGAAATATTCGTCCATGATCTCACTAGACATGCAATTAAATTAAAATTTCATGTGTGTGTATGTGTATTTGTATGTAAATGTATCTATGTATATAATCATCATCATTATTATTTGCTTTTTATTCATTTGCTTAACTTAAAAAAAACAACTTAGATTCATGGTGTATAACACAATGGAAAGGGACACTTTCCACTTTGCATCCTGCTGATGACAAGACTTTGTTGATGATAGTGTGGGACTGTTTTGAGATCTTCTGATTAAAAGTGCCATAAGACTGCCCAGATTTTTCATTACCTAGTAATTTTGTAGTGACATGTTTTCCCCCGGCAGATGACGAATGAGCTTATTTTATTATAGTCTTGCCTGGAGGCAAAAGTACTTCCCACTGTGATACACTGATCCTCATCATTTAAGCTGCCTTGGTGGAAACAACAAATAATACTCTTTTTTAGAGCTGAGCCTCAGAACATAACCAAAGCTAAGAAATGGGGACAAGTCCCTCTATCTGTTTTTAGTTACCTGGTATTCAGACAAGAAAGTGATTTTTAAAAATCTGAAACAATGCCTTGTCTGAGAGGAAAAGCTGAAGATAGAGAGGCCAAGTGAACTAATTAAAAAAGCAGGTTTTTGGTGGTGTAGATGTATGTGCACATATCTATATTTATGAAGTGATATCAATTAGTCTTCAATCCTTTTGTGGCCATCTCTTCCATGTTCCAGGCCTGCAATCAAGGTGATAATAACCCTAAAATTGGAATGTTTTATGGCTCCTGGTTTTCTTCTGATTGTAATTTTTTTTCTTTCTTGGTGGTCTTGCAATTGAAGTGTCTAATAACTGGTGGGATTGTAGAGTTAATGAAACACAGCAGTATGCTGTTTATTTTTCTGGCCAAGAGTTATCATGTTCTTACTGTGTGCCAGGACAGCCCTAGCTCTGAGGAAACAAAGACTGAAGACAGAGTTTATGAAGTTCCCTCCATTCCAGTGGGAGATACAGTAAACAGGTGGTGTCAATGCAATATGAGAAGGCTTATGGGTCAACAATAGACACCATAAGAGCACAAGGAAGAGACTCCTTTCCTACCCTTGGGAAGACAAGGGAGGCTGGAATATACAGAGAAGAAGGGGTTCTACCTTATTCTTTTAAACTTTGCTTCCTAGTTGAACGGTGCTATTTTCCTCCTCCCTCCCTCTCCCTTAAATGTTGGCAGTGTAAGGACACAGTTCCCACACTAAGCAAGTCTTTCTACAGCAGTGGTAAGTTTTATCTAGTTCTTACTTCAACAAAGTAGCCTGCCTGACACAGGAAGAGAAGGTAATTGTGGTTTGGGAAATCATTCCTGGGTATTTTTAACTAAAAGTTAGTTTTAGGCGGGGGGGTGCCTGGGTGGCTCAGTCAGTTAAGCATCTGACTCCTGATTTCAGCTCAGATAATGATCCCAGGGTCATGGGATTGAGCCCTGCATCTGGCTCCTTGCTGAGTGTGGAGACTGCTTAAGATTCATTCTCTCTCTCTCTCTCTCTCTCTCTCTTTCTCTCTCTCTCTCTCTCTCTCCCTGCCTTGTCTCTCTGCCCCTGCCCCTGCTTGTGCACTCTTGCTCAGTCTCTCTCTCAAATACATAAAATGAAAAAAATTTAGTTTTATAAAAAGGAAGGGAAACAGGGCCTATCTTGGAGTTGAAAATGCCATTGCTTTTAGTAACAGGCTGGTTTTGCTGCTAGACAGAGAAGTGGTAACCAAGATATCCCTAGACCCCAGGCTTAGGCTGTCACTGCTTTTTAGGGTCTGAGTCTCCGTTATGCCATCAAGAAACACAGTTTTGTCAGTCATCCTTCTGTAAGACCTAGTTCCTTGATACCCACCCTTACAAGAACCTGATGTATAAATCTGAATGACCGTTTAGTTGTCAGCCTGGAGGACTGTCAGGGTAGGGCTTACTAAGCCATCCATTTATTTTCTCTACAGGAAAATTATACACAAAGAGAAATGATAACCAGAAATCTGTTGGAGAGTGTGAACTCAGAGGAAGTGGGGGCTACATTTTTTTTATTATAATAAAATATACATAAGATAAAATTTACATTTTTAATTATTTTTACATATACAGTTCTATTGCATTAAGGACATCCACAGTGATGTGCAACCATCACTACCATCCATCTCCAGAATTCTTTTCATCTTCTCCAACTCAGACTCTGTATTCATAAAACACTAACTCCCCATTCACCATTTACCCTTCTTCTCATCCACTGGCAACCACCCTTATACTTTCGGTCTCTAGAAATTCAACTATTCTCAGTACCTATGTAAGTGGAATCAGACAGTATTTGTCCTTTTGCATCCAGCCTATTTCACTTAGCATAATGTCCTCAAGGTTCATCCATGTTGAAACATGTCAGAATATCCTTCCCTGTTAAAGCTGAATAATATTCCATCATATGTATATATCACGTTTTGTTTACACATTCATCTGTCAATGGACATTTGGGTCATTTCTACCTTTTGGCAACTGGGAATAATGCTGTTATGGACATGCATGTACAAATATCTCTTCAAGACCCTGTTTACAATTCTTTTGAGTATGTACCCAGAAGTGGAATTGCTGTGTCACATGGTAATTCTATCCGTAATTTTTCAAGGAATGGACATATCGTTTTCTATAGTGGTTGTACCAAATGCACCAGCAATGCACAAGGGCTCCAATTTCTCCACACTCATGCCACCATTTGTTTCTAAAGTTTTTGTTCATTTGTTTTGACAATAGCTATGATAATGGGAATGAAGTGGTATCTTGTTGTGGTTTTGATTTTCATTTCCCTAATGATTAATGTGATATTGAACTTCTTTTCATGTGCTTATTGGTCACTTGTGATCTTCTTTGGAGAAATGTCTATTCAAGGCCTTTGCCTTTTTTTTTTTTTTAAATTGAGTTGTTTTGTTGTTGTTGAATTATAGGAATTCTTTAAATATTTTTAATATTAATCCCTTGTCAGATATATATGATTTGCAAATATTTTTCTCCCATTCTGTGGGCTGCCTTTTCATTCTGTGGATAGTGTCCTTTGATGTACAAAAATTTTAATTTTGACAAAGTCCAACTTGTCTATTTTTTGTTTTGTTGCCTATGCTTTTAGTGTCACATTCAGTAAATCACTGCCAAATCTAATACCATCAAGCTTTTTCTCTATGCATTCCTCTAAGAGTTTTATAGTTTTAGCTATTACATTTAGATCTTTGATCCATTTTGAGTAAGGGTCCAAATGAATTCTTTTGCATGTCGATATCCAATTTTCCCAACACCATTTGTTGAAAAATTTGTCCTTTTTCCATTAATGATCTTGGCACCCTTGTGAAAAGTCAATTCACCATATATATGAAGGTTTATTTCTGGACTCTCTATTACATTTCATTGGTTTATGTGTTTGTTTTTTATGCCAGTAGCACAATGTTTTGATTACTATAGCTTTGTAGTAAGTTTTGAAACCAGTAAGTGTGAGGCCTCCAACTTTGTTCTTCCTTTTCAAGATTGTTTTGGCTATTTGGGATTCCATATGAATTTCAGGATGGATTTTTTTTCCTACTTCTGCAAAGAAACATCATTTGGATTTTGACAGGGATTACAGTGACTAGTTAGACTGCTGTGAGTAGTACTGACATCTTAACAATATTGGGTCTTCCAATCCATGAACACAGTTTATCTTTCCATTTATTTGTGTCTTCTTTAATTACTTTCAGCAATATTTTGTAGTTTATAGTATAAAAGTCTTTTGACTCTTCAGCTAAGTTTATCTCCAAGTATTTTATTCTTTTTGATGCTATTGTAAATGAAATTGTTTTCTTAATTTCCTTTTCAGATTGCTCATGTTGGTGTACAGAAATACAATTGATTTTTGTCCATGTGTTTTGTGTTCTGCAATTTTGCTGAATTCATTTATTATTTCTTTTTAAAAATTTATTTATTTATTTTTAGAGAGATAGAATGTGTGTGTGAGAGTGGGGGAGTGGGAGGGTTACAGAGGAAAAGAGGAGGAGAGAGAGAATCCCAAGCAGGCTCCACACTGCCAGTGCAGAGCCCAATGCAGGGCTCGAACTCATGAGCCACAAGATCATGACCTGAGCCAAAATCAAGAGTCGGACACTTAGCCGACTGAACCACCCAGGTGCCCCTCATTTATTACTTCTAATGGGGTGTGTGTGTGTGTGTGTGTGTGTGTGTGTGTAATCTTTATGGTTTCTACATATAAGAGTATATCATTTGTGAACAGATAATTTTACTTCTTCCTTTACAATTTGGATGCCTTTTATTTCTATTTCTTGTCTAATTGACTGGAATTTGGAATGCTACTCAACAATACTGTGTTGGATAGAAGGGCAAAAGTTAACATCTTTGTCTTGTTCCTGATCTTAGAAAATAAACTTTCAGTCTTTCATCATTGGGTCTGATGCTACCATTGAGCACAACATGGGTTTTTCAAATACGGCTTTTATTGTATTGAAGTAGTTTCCTTCTATTCCTATTCTGTTGTGTATTTTCATCATGAAAGACAGTTAAAGTTGGTCAGTGCTTTTTCTGAATCAATTGATATGATAATTTTTCCTCTTTATTCTGTTAATGTGGTGTGTTACAGTGATTGCTATTTTGTATGTTGAACTATCCTTAGATTCCAGGGATAAATCCCACTTTGTCATGGTGTAATCTTCTTAACATGTGGATGGCATTCTGCTTACTATGATTTTGTTGAGGAGTTTTGCATCAATTGTCATCAGGGATATTGGCCTCTAGTTTTCCTTTCTTACAATGCCTCTGTCTAAGTTGGGTATCAGGGTAATGTTGGCCACACAGAATTATTTACGAAGTGTTCCTTCCTCTTCAATTTGTTTTGGAAGAGTTTGAGAAGGGCTGATGTTAATTATTTACACATTTGGTAGAATTCACCAGTGACACCATCTGGTCCAAGGCTTTTCTTTGTTGGAAGGTTTTTTGGTTACTGATTTAATTTCCTTACTAGTTATAGGTCTATTCAGATTTTCTATTTCTTCATGATTTAGTCTTGGTGAAGAGGAGCTACTTTGATAGCATCACTGAAGTATGGTAATTATAAACATGATTACCAGTTATTGAGCACTATCAATAGACTAGGCATGGTGCTAAGGCCTTACATGGATTAGCTAATTTGATACTTCTAATCCTTTTGCAATGTTAGTTCCTAATAATCCCAATCACTCCTCACTCAAAACTTTCCAAAGCCTCTGCGGTTCCCTAAAATATTAATCACGTCTTCATGGTGGCCCGCAGATCCTATACAAAGTATACCCTATTGCCTCTTGGAACTTATCTCCTACTGTTCTTACTGATGGGGAAACTAGGACTCAGTGGAGGTAAGAAATCTGAATCATTTCCACTCTAAGGGTAACCTTTTTAGCGGATAGGAAACTCAATTCAACCAGTCAAAGCAAGACTTCCTTGGCCAGTGCAGAACTCATGCTACCAATAACTAAATAGCTGCTTATTCAGCTCTCCTTGTCTAGGCTCCATGCCCACCCTTCTTTTCTTGGCACAGTCTTTGTTAACACCTGGGATAGTTTAATTAATTGGGTTTCAGCTTCCTTGGTTAGAATCAGATTCCAGTCATGTTCTGTTGGAGCTACATCAAGGCCACGCTAATTTGAATCTGGTGTTGGAGAGACTCCTGGATACCTATTAACAGAAAAGCTCCTGGAGCTATTCACCTCTACAGGCAAGTGATCTCATTCAACAAATTTATTTTGATTTTTAATGTCTTAAAGTTATCTTGAAGTTGATCCTTGAGAGTACCATCTGCAGAGGGTAGTACTACTTAGAAGCATATTTTAAACTTGTGTGTGAACATCCATCATCCCTCATCCCACTGTTAACTCCACATCCCCCTTCTATAAGCATTATTGGTAGCAATTCTGCTACGCTGCATTTCCATTTTCTGGTACAAATCAGTTTTCCTGCATTTCTTTATAAGGAAATCTTCCCTTCCTTTTCTTATGGGCCAAAATAGAAGAGAACACAATTTTAGACTACGTATAAAAACAAATATCCTATTAAGGAAGTTCTCTGCTAGGCAGATGATTTTATATAAAAATTTTTTAATAGAAAAAACTTGTAAATCCATGCAAATATTACTTTTCTAGTTCCTTTTCATGCTCCCTACCTCCCAACAAGGGGGCATATGAGCTGCTGGGGACTCCATCCCATTCATTTTAGGGTCTGACAATTTCTTACACTAGGTTTCTACTTTCAAAAGACGTTAAACACAGTGCCATGATAGTGCATGATATACCCAGTGTACTTAGGAATTTTCCAATCCAGATATTCAGTTTCATCCCAACTGGAAAAGAGATAGCTTCCTGGCTTCTCTTAGAATGAAAGAAAATAAATTATCCTCATAACACCATGAAAATTTACATCGCACAGCTTTGACTATTGGAGATTGTCCATAAAAGACTACAGAGAATGGTAAAAATGCAAAATTTTCGGAAAATTTAGAGCTGAGGGGCATATATATTCCAAGCTAAGAAATGAAAGTTGAGTGTATAATTTCATCAAATTTTAAAGCATAATTTTCAAGTGAGGTTACTCTGGCATTTACAATTCAAATAAGAATGATAAATATTATCTAAGTAGGTGTAGATATGTTGGAGAGAGAGAAGTACAAAAGGAAGAGGTCAGCCCACTTTTGAGCTGCGTCTATTTCTAGCTCATCAGAGAGAATCTGGCAATCTGCCCATGACCTACTTGATCTTTTGCCCTCATTTTCACAGGTGGTTAACAAAAGAGCAAGGTTTACTTTGTTCATAGTCACTGGCCTGGAGTGTCACACCAAAGAGCTACCAAAAAGATGCCAATTCATTGATTAGACCCATTTTCCCTCAATACTTGGATCTGTAGTGTTAGAATTTCCATTCTCTTGATTATATAACATGCAATTGTACCTCAGTTAAAAAAATTCCACTATTCTACTCATTGGGTATGCTGGAAATGAACATTTCTTCTGCTCCAGGACCCACAGGGGCTAGTTGAAAGAATGTGCTATATTAATCATGGTAAATTAGAGGTGGTTTTTCTCCCCCAGCCAAGGACACATGTTAACCTGATCTGAACTGCCTTTAGTTTTACATTCACAGTTCCTCCTTTCCAAAGAAAATAGAGCTCACTAAGTTAACACTCCTGATGTGAGGTTGACACACGTGGTTTTGTAATTCTGTACCAGGGGAGGTGAGAGTTTGGAAATTTGGGGATTTAGAGAAAGGGGGAGAGTCTCTACAAGGGGCATAGGACTGCCATGGGAAGTGTTTATGATTTTGTTGTGGCAAGATGGTTTGTGGGTATCCCCCGTTTAGTTAAAGAGAAAATGACAACTCAGGCAACTGTTAGAAACTAAATACACTGGCATAATTTGGTTGTCCACAGAAAAAGAGAAACTTTCCCTCAAATAGACCACCCCCATAAGGAGAATCAGTTTCTGTAACTTAAAGCACCAAATCTCAAAAAGATGTGTCGTACATTACTTATTACTAAGGGTAATTAATGTACTGCAATTTGGAAATCATAAACTGCCTTTAATACTTTTTTTATATAAAACAATGCATACTCTTATAAAAATTCAAATGTGATATATATACACTTGTCATTAGAGCTAATTCAAAGTTATCTCTTTTTTTAAGTCGCCCATGTATGTTCAAAAAAATCTTTGCCAAAGGCACCAAGAATACACAATGGGTAGAATGCACTCAAACTGCAGCACGTGATACAGAGAGATCATTCATGAAAGGAATAGCCAATCAATGTGCCAGATTTCATTGCTGTCTTATTTTAAGAAATTGCCACAGGCACCCCACCCTGATCAGTCAGCAGCCATTAACATCGAGGCAAGACCCTCTATCAGCAAAAAGATTATGATGTGATGAAAGCTCAGATGACAGTTAGCATTTTTTAGCAATAAAGTATTTTTTAATTAAAGTATGGAATTGTTTTTTTAGACATAATGTTATTGCACACTGTAAATAGACTACAGTACAGTGTAAGCTTAACTTTTATATGCACTAGGAAACAAAAAAATTCATTTGACTCATTTTTTGTGCTATTTGCTCTATTGCAGTAGTCTGGAACTAAACCTACATATCTTTAAGGTATGCCTGTGCATAAAACTAAAAAGCTTCTGCATAGCAAAGGAAATAGTCAATAAGATTAAAAGGCAATCTATAGATTGGGAGAAAATATTGGCAAACCATATATCTGGTAAGGGGGTAATATCCAAAATATATAAGGCACTCATACAACTCAATAGCAAAAAAACCAAATGACCCAATTAAAAGATGGGTAAAGGCCCTGTATAGACATTTTACCAAAGAAGATGTAAAAATGGCCAATGGGTATATGAAAAGATGCTCAGTACTACTAATCATCATGGAAATACAAATCAAAGCCACAATGACATATCATTTCACATCTGTTAGGATGGCAGTTATCAAAAAGCCAGAAGGACAGGAGAAAAGGTAATGTTTATCACTTACACACTGTTGATGGGAATGTCAACTGGTAGAGGCATTAAGGGAAACAGTATGGCAATTCCTCAGAAAATTAAAACTAGAACTACCATATAATCCATCAATCTTTTCTTCTAGGTACATATCCAAAGGAAATAAAATCACTTTGTTGAAGAGATATTTGCACTATGTTCACTGCAGCATTATTCATAGTACACAAGACATAGAAACAATTTGAGTGTCTGTCAATGGGTGAATGGATAAAGAAAATATAACCCCCCCCCCCCAACACACACACGTATATAACAGAGTAGAATTCTGTCATTTGTGACAACATGGATAAACCTGGAGGACATATGTTAAGTGAAATAAGCCAGACACAGAAAGACAAATACTTTATGATTTCACTTATATGTGGAAGCTAAAAAAGTTGTCCTCATACTAACAGAGTGCTTGTTGCCAAGGGCTGGGGATGGTGGGAAAAGTATAACTTTCAGTTATAAAGTGGGTAAGTTCTGGAGACCTAGGGGGAGATAAGGGGAGGTGTTGAGCTGGGCAGGCAGTTGCTGGCCAGGAAGTGCTGATAGTGAATAGAGGGCGTGAGAAAATTGTGCAGTAGAAGCCCCATAAAGGGTACGTGGGAGGCTATTTAAGGAAGAACTTGAGGGGGAGCATCCATGCACATACCCTGAACCAGTAAGAGTCCTCTTATCTGGGAATTGTTTGCCTTTTTGGCTGATTTGGGTGTTTCAGGAGAAACACACCTGAAGCAGCGATGGACAAAAAAGACTAAATGATTAGACCCTGGTATGGAGTGAAGCAATGGCTCTCTCAGAAGGCTCTCATTCTCAGGTCCTTTCCTAGGATTCCAGGAGGTCTGTCTGCAGGAAAGATTGTTCTTATGACTGAACTTCTACCAGGACTCCTCCGACCTGGATGTATAATACTTGAGTCTCTGTAGGGAGAAGTAACTTGGTGTAGTGGAGTTACAAGTTATTGTGAGTTCTTTTGACCATTCAAAATTGTCCAGTAAACATTGGTATCCTCCAACTATTAGAGGCAGGTAGGGGCTATGCCTACCCATTCACAACCTGCTCCGTGATGATATGTTGCAATAAAGAAAGCTTCACATGAATTCTGCCACAGGTACAGATGTTTTTTGCCAAGCAGGCCCCAAAAGAGGCATATTCCTTGATCCTGTGAGCTGGAAGAAGTTCCCCAGCTTCTGTTCTTTTACACAGTGGCCCCTTGCACAATTAAAATGATGTGTAGGAACACAACAATATTCTAATGGCAAAACCAACAAATCTTCTATTCAGAGGGGGTGAAGGTATCCTCTGCTAATCAGAGTCCAGGACCAAAATCAGAGTCCAGGATTTTACCATAAGGGAGTTGGATTTCTGAACTTGCCACATTCTTATACTTCATTTTGCAAAGGCAAAAAGGCTGATCAGTTACATACCTTGAATACCATTCATTTCACAAGTGAAAAATGATTTCCAAAATCTTATCCTAATTGGTGGATCCTCTTGTTCAGACATAGCTAACCTCATTTGAAGTGCTTGGTGTAGCTTAGTCTGAATACAGACCCCTGATTAGAGTCCTTCACATACTGACAACCTCTGAGCATCAACTCTGAGACTCTGTTTGCTCTCAAGAAAGAACAAGGAAAAATGTGCCCAAATTTGGCCTTTGGACATTTTGGGGTGTGAATGGGATGCTCAGTGCTGCTGTCACCATCTTGTGAGAGGAGAGAACAAACCTATGAATAAAAGCAAGTAATCTAGAGATGGCAGAGCAGGAAGGCAAGAAAGCATCTGGGTTGTTGAGGATGCCATGGAGCTACTTCAAATGCAACTAACTATCCTTATGGGATAGATATTCAAAGTGTTTATGCGGAGGTTATGTTTTTTAAATTTATTATTTATTTTGAGAGAGTGAGCGAGCAAGAGCGCAAGCAGGGGAGGGGCATAGAGTGAGAAAGAGGATCCCAAGCAGGGTCCAACTGTCAGCACAGAGCCCGACCTGAGGCTCGATCTAATGAACGTGAGATCATGACCCAAGTGGAAATCAAGAGTCGGAGGCTTAACCGACTGAGACACCGAGGCTCCCCTATGCTGAGGTTATTTTAAAACAATCACTGTTTCCACAAGGACGGTCAGACCCACCTGTCCCTGGGAAATCTTCAGGTGGACCGACAGCCATTTCAAATTCAATGTGTGCAGAAATGAACTATCTTTCCCCCTAAACCTCCTCTACTGAATCGCTTAGGATGCTTTTAGCTGCAAGAGACAGAAAACCCTACTTAAATTTAGACAATATGGAAATGTATTCTTTCACTTAAAAACAAGCTCTGAGGTAGGGTGACTTTAGTGTTGACTGATTCAGCAGTTCAGTTCAATGAAGCCATCGACCACCTAGATTCTTCCATCTCTCTGCTCAGCCACCCGTAACATGGGCTTCACCCTACAAGTGGTTCCATTTGTGGTTATGAAATGACTGCCAGTAGCAGCCGGGCCATGTGCTTTCTCCCTCCCGCCCCACCACACACTTTGGACATGTCCTGCTCATTCTGCTCCTGTTCTGTCCCCCATTTCTGACACCATACTCAACACCAGTTCCCAGTTGGTGCCCTATCCTGTCCTCTACTGGCACTTGGTGCTTACCTCACTTATGTGAGCACTTATTAAACTGCCCCATGTTTATGTGTCTGACTCTCATTGTGAAGAGCTTGAAGGGAAGGGGCTATATCCTTTTTTTTTTTTCTTTATATCTATAATGGGTGGCATCTAAAGCTGTACTTGGCACATAGAAGGCACTTAACAAATGTTTATTAAATAAAGGGTGAATCAATAAAATAAAAATTAGGGGAGAGGCTTATGAGCCTTCATATATTTTTACCATGGGTATTTTATTTTGTACTGCCAATATATTTGTGGTCTATCTATTATTTTAGAAATTGATGGAAATAATTTAAGACTACACTAGGGAGAAGGGTTCAAGATATTTCCCCTTGAAGAACGAGCTGTTTATTACTCAGGTTTGAGATAAGAGACCCAGAAAAATTTATTCTGAAGTGAACTTGGCCAGAGGAAGTTTCCTTTCAACTGTCCTTGTAGTCCATTTTTTGAACCTCTCAGTGAATCTCCCACGTGGCAAAGCATTAGCCATTTCATGCTTCTGTTTTCCTATTTGCAAAATGAGGATGAGGGCTTTTATGATTCTAGTACTAGATTAGAAAGAATGACTATATAGAACTTCAAGCATTACAGGAAAAAAATATAGGATATTAATAATATAAATAATGATGCCATTAAAATGGGAGGAGAACAAAGGGATGCATTTACCTCCTACTCTGTGTAACTTTAATAGCATGTGGAGAAGTGTATGGATAATACTGTTCACATTAATAAGACACCAAGCTGTACTGAAGACACTGCTAAGAATGGCTTAATTTTTTCCCCTAGTTCTGGCTTTACAATGCTTTTGGCTAAAAAAAAAATTTTTTTTTTCTGTTGAATTGCAGAGAACCCAATATCTAAAAGACCTTTTTAGTTAATCTGGTTTAAGTATCAACCACATGATTTCCTACTTAATGGGTCACTTTCTAAATCCAAGATAAAAGCTCATGATTTACATGTTATTGTTAAGCTAGAGAGTGTTAAAGAAGAAAAAAAGTAATTCGATTTAATGGGGAAAAATAATTTCAAATAAAATGTTCAGTAGGTTATTTCTTCTGTGCTTTCAGTAATCGGTGTGACATCTAACTCTGAAGCCTTCAAGTCTTCATTCAGTCCTCAGTTCAACAGCCCTTAATGGGCGCTGGACACGTGCTGGGTTCAGGGCTGGGCATGCCATGAAGACCCAAGCATTAGGCTTGCCTTTGAGTTGCTTGCCATTAGGACAGGACTCAGGCAAATTGACAGCTGCATTATGAGGTGATAAATGCCAAAATGGCATTAATAGTTATTTCTATGGCTTACTGTTAAAATAATTTATACAATTATACACAGATTTTTCTTTCCCATCCAATGAAATTTTCATAAACCTTAATTTGATCATATATCAGCTTCTCATACTCACAGTCTCATATTTTTCCCATTTTGTTCTCTCCTAACGTCCTGTTTCCACACTCTCCTTTGTCATTCCTTTCTCTTTTTCTCTTGACTCATAATTATGTTTCAGCATTTCTGCTGTCACAGAGAATCTCTATCTCCAAGGTCATTCATTCATTCATTCATTCACCTTTGTTGTGTCAGGGACTCTGTCAGTTCTGGGGGGAAAGCCCTTCTTTTAAGGGCTTGCTGTCCAGCTGATAGAGCAGAGGTGCCACAATAGAAATCTATTTCTGAGCACTAAGAAGGGAGTCAGTGAATCAATGCTACACAAGAGCAGGGTCTCAAAACTGAGAAGGTGTTCACTAGGTGAAAAAGACACAGGCATTTTCAGCAGCAGGTGACCAAGAACCTGACTCTGATTGGCTTAAATGGAAGGAGATGTCTTATCTCACAGAACTAGAAGTCCAGAGGTCAGCTGCCTTCATAGTTGCTGAAAGAAGCGAAGGGGCAGAATTGTGAAAAGACATGTGCTCTGTACAGTGTATCAGGGTACTCTGATAGCACAGGCAGGCTCTCAAGCAGACCCCCTCTTGCAGTCTCAGCCCATTTAGCACCCTGGGGCATATAAACCTATCTCAAAACATATGGCTAGATTTTTTTCAATGAAATTTTATTAAGAAATTAAGGGAGGGGTGCTTGGGTGGCTCAGTCGGTTAAGCGTCCGACTTTGGTTCAGGTCATGATCTCACAGTTCGAGCTCAGAGCTTGGAGCCTGCATTGGGTTCTCTGTCTCCCTCTCTCTCTCTGGTCCTACCCCACTTGCAGTCTCTCTCTCTCTCTCTCTCTCTCTCTCTGTCTCTCAAAAATAAACAAACATTAAAAAAAAGAAGTTAAGGGAAATGAAACAAATACAGACAGTGTTGAATGTTCGGAGAGCTTAGATTTTCTTTTTTAATCCATTTGCTGGCACTATTTGTATGTTTTTCTTCAACTAACCTGAGAATGCATGTCAGTAACTCCAGCAGCCCAGCACAGACTTTTAACTTTAGATGAAAGTTTTTGCATTGCTCACTTCTTCAGCGACCAGCCGGCTAGCATGTCCTGCAGATGGGGACCCCATGCCCAGCACCCAGGGCATGCTGTCCATCACTCCACTCCTCTCCCTTGCAGACATTCTTAGAGAGGCACCACCACTAGCTTATCTCCCAAATGCCTGATCAGCTTCAGGCCTTTGAAACAAGCTATTCTTGTCCCAGGCTAGTTTTAAAATGTGTATTTGCTTAAGATAATCACTAGCTGGTTGTTCTGGTGAATTCTTCACTTTAGAAAGAGTTTCTGTACATTTCACGTTTTTGTGTGGTACCATCTCTCTTGCTTGACCATCTGAATTCTATTAATTTCCTCCAAAGGCTAAAGGTGAAATCCTTCTTCTTGAGTTCCAGAGGCTCCTTGTTGAACGACATACTAGGTTATTTATTCCTGAGGGATCTTCCAGTGTGGCTCATTTTCAGGACACAGATGGTTGACAAGTCCCAAACTAAGGTTGACCAGCTCTCCCAAGCATAGCATTAGCATTGTCACCATTGTATTTTTTTTTTTTATTTTTTAAAATGTTTTTTTTCAATATATGAAATTTATTGTCAAATTGGTTTCCATACAACACCCAACTCATCCCAAAAGGTGCCCTCCTCAATACCCATCACCCACCCTCCCTTCCCCCCCCCCCCCATTAACCCTCAGTTTGTTCTCAGTTTTTAAGAGTCTCTTATGCTTTGGCTCTCTCTCCCACCCTAACCTCTTTTTTTTCTTTTTTTTCCTTCCCCTCCCCCATGGGTTTCTGTTAAGTTTCTCAGGATCCACATAAGATCCATACCATAAAACATATGGTATCTGTCTTTCTCTATATGGCTTATTTCACTTAGCATAACACTCTCCAGTTCCATCCACGTTGCTACAAAGGGCCATATTTCATTCTTTCTCATTGCCACGTAGTACTCCATTGTGTATATAAACCACAATTTCTTTATCCATTCATCAGTTGATGGACATTTAGGTTCTTTCCATAATTTGGCTATTGTTGAGACTGCTGCTATAAACATTGGGTACAAGTGCCTCTATGCATCAGTACTCCTGTATCCCTTGGGTAAATTCCTAGCAGTGCTGTTGCTAGGTCATAGGGTAGGTCTATTTTTAATTTTTTGAGGAACCTCCACATGGTTTTCCAGAGTGGCTGCACCAATTTGCATTCCCACCAACAGTGCAAGAGGGTTCACGTTTCTCCACATCCTCTCCAGCATCTATAGTCTCCCGATTTGTTCATTTTGGCCACTCTGACTGGCGTGAGGTGATATCTGAGTGTGGTTTTGATTTGTATTTCCCTGATGAGGAAGGACGTTGAGCATCTTTTCAGTCACCATTGTATTTTCCAACTGCTCTACACAGACAGTTCCCAAACCAGACATAATTCTCATCCATTCATTCCTTTTTCCAGCAAATAGTTAAGAACATAAAATGTGATCAGGCACTGGCCTGGGAGTTGGAAATCTATCCAGTTGTGAAGAAACACCCTTGTGGAGCTTCTAGTCTACTGAGGAAGGCAGGCAATAAATAAGATAAATTAGCAACTTAAGGAAAGGATATAAAATGTTGAAGTAAGAGGGTGAAGAGATTTTGAGGAGAGTGGCCATAAATTCTCCCTCTCTTACTTTGGGTTGATGGCTGTCTTATTCCCCTTGGGCAGCTATAACAAAATGGCACAGACTGGGTGACTTACAAACAACAGAAGTTTATTTCTCACAGTTCTGGAAGCTGCAAGTCCATGATCAGGGTGCCAGCATGGTTTGGTGAGGGCCTGCTTCCCACCCACAGACTTCTTGCTGTGTCTTCACAAGGGGCAAGAGAGCTCTCTGGAGTCTTCTTTATAAGGGCATTACTACCATTCATAAAGGTTCCACTCTCACGGCCTAATCACCTTTCAAAGGCCCCACCTCCAAATACTGCTACATGGGGGGTTAGGTCTCAACATGTGCACTTTAGGGGTTGGGGGCACACAAACATTATACCCATTTTACGGCTGCTGCCATTCTTACTGTTCATTGCTCTTGTTTAACTGATAGTTTGATCCCATTCTCTGTCCCAGCTGTTTTCAACCCTACTTGCATCCAGAATCACTTGGGAAATTTTAAAAAGTTACTAATACTAATGTTGATACTCTGAGAAACCTGAATTTAATTGATCAGAGCTGGGAATATTGCATCGGTAGTTAAAAAGCTCTCTCCAGCAATTCTAATGTGCAGCTGCTCTACCTCAGAGAGACCAAAGAATTTGTGAAAGCCAGAATCTAAGAACTGGCTGATAGCATTTCTGTGAAATAAGCAATGAAAACAAAAACAAAAACAAAAACAAAAACAACCAATCAACATCCTGCAATTTCTTCTTTATGTTCTTGCACCCTCAATGTTCTAAGATCCTTAAGGTAGACAATGCTCATTACCAGGTGTGAAGGAGTCTTGGTAGTTTCTCTGTAAAGTGAATGGCAGAACAAAGTAAGAAGGGGAAAGGAAGTTTCTGTGATGTGTTAAGTGCTTTAAAATGACTATTACACACTCAGTAAGTCATGCCTTGTCAAATCATCTTTGAAATGTAAAACAAAAATTGCCTTATCTGCACTTTATGTAGATGTATTTTTCACTCCTACTCTGCAAATAGAATCAATGGCATCCTTCAAATATTAGGCTCAACAGCACAGTTATATATCAGGCAACAGACTGGAAATCTTTCAAAACTTACCTTCAAGTTCCACAACTTGCCTCTAAGAAAGGAACCAAAAATTAACAACTCAGGAAACAACAGATGTTGGTGAGGATGTAGAGAAAGGGGAACACTTTTGCACTGCTGGTGAATGCAAACTGGTGCAGCCACTCTGGAGAACAGTATGGAGGTTCCTCAAAAAATAAAAAATAGAGCTACCTTACAACTCAACAATTGCACTACTAGGTATTTATCGAAAGGACACAAAAATGCTGATTTGAAGGGGCACATACATCCTGATGTATAGCAGTGCTATCAACAATAGCCAAATTATGCAAAGAGCCTAAATGCACTTCGACTGATGAATGGATAAAGAAGATGTGGTACACACACACACACACACACACACACACACACACACACTGGAATATTACTTGGTGTTCAAAAAGAATGAAATCTTGCCGTTTGCAGCAACATGTAGGGAGCTAGAATGTATCATGCTAAGTGAAATCAGTCAGAGAAAGACAAATACCATATGATTTCACTCATATGTGGAATTTAAGAAACAAAACAGATGAACATAGGGGAAGGGAAGGAAAAATAAGATAAAAACAGAGAGGGAGGCAAACCATAAGAGACTCTTAAATACAGAGAACTGAGGGTTGCTGGAGGGGAGGTGGGGGGGAGGGGCTAAATGGGTGATGGGCATTAAGGAGGGCACTTGTTGGGATGAGCACTGGGTGTCTTATGGAAGTGATGAATCATTGGGTTCTACTTCTGAAACCATTATCACACTCTATGTTAACTAACTTGGATTTAAATAAAATTTAAAAAAAAGAAAAAAGGAGCCAGAGATGACAGAGCAGAAAAACAGAAAGAATCTGGGGCCCCAGGTATTATTGAACCATCCCTATGACAGCTGTGCCTTTGGAGCTCATATATTCCATTTTCCATCCCAAGGATTCTCTCTCAATTTATTGATTGATATTCATCAGGGCAATTTTGGATTTGCCCTATCTCGCTTATTGAATAGTATATAAGTCAGGGTTGTCCAGAGAAACAAACCAACAGGGCGTGTGTGTGTGTGTGTGTGTGTGTGTGCGCATGCGCATGTGCATGTGTGTTGTATTTATATACTTACATCTATTTCAGTATCTATCCATTTATGTATCTATGTATTTTATCAATCTATGTATCTCTCATATATCCATCAATCATCTATGTATCTACTTTCTATCATTTATCTATTTACTTTCTGTACATCTATCATCTGTCTATCTATTTGTTTATCTATGTAGACAGATTTTAAGGCATTGGCTCAGAAAGCTGTGGGGACCTACAAATTTGAATCCACAGGCCAGGCCAGCAGGCTAACTCAGGCAGGACTTGCTGCAGGCTTGAGGCAGAATGCCTTTTTCTTTGGGAAATCTCAGTGTTTGCTCTTAAGGCTTTTAAATGATTGGATGAGGCCTACTCACCCTACCAAAGGTAATATTCTTTACTTAAAGTCAGAGATTGTAGATGTTAAGGGAATCTACAAAATACCTATGCAGAAACACCTGGATTAGTGTTTGATTAAATGTGTGGGGGCCATATCCTAATCAAGCTGACACATAAGATACCACAAAAAGTTTGATAAAGAGAAAAACATCAGATTTTGGAGTCTGAAGACCTGGTCTCTAGTCCAAATTCACCCATCAACTTGCTCAATGGGTCTTGAGCACATCTCACAAACTTTCAGAGCCTGATTTTGCTCTTCTGGAAATTTGAGGGTAGGGCATAGACGGGAGTTTCTAAGGCAGTGATGTCCCATTTGTCTCTAAAACTCTCAGAGCCTTTCAAGCTTACTCAGTATCCTGAAAGTTTCCCCCACTGTCATCTTAAAAGTACACCTGCTCTTGGGCTACAGATTTTGTGCTAGTTACCACTAGGAATTTGTAGTGGGTGAAAAGCTGTTCTCCAGGGAGGAATGGATGGAATGCTTCCTGGAGAAAGCAGGAGTTGATTGGATGGATGTCCATTGAGGATGATGCTGTAGCAGTGTGACTACAGAACTTCTGTTTTGGGAATCTCCGAGTTCTTTTTATTCCATTGTTGGTAACTTTACTCTCCTACAGTCAACAGTGGGCCCTTTACCTAGTTTCACCTGTTCTTGCTCAAAAGTGATTTCTCTAGGACCGCTGAATCATTTTAAGCTTAATTTAGACCATGGTTGGAAGGACCTTAGAAGTGACAAGTCACCAAACCTATATATATTTGCTGACTTGGTTCAAATGGTCAGTTCCTAAGTTTTTGTTCCTCTAAAATATGCTTTCCCCTGACAGGGAAAATGTTGGCAGATCAATTAAACTGTCATAAAACAGCTCTTAACTCAAGCCCTGGGCCTGGCAAGCAAAGATTACCTCAGGCCTGTTTACTCACTACCTTGTGTCCTTAAATTTAATGCAACCTTTGGTGTTGAGAAATATTTTTCATTTTTTTTTCCAGATCTGCATTTCATCTTTGACTGAATAACTTTAAAAGGAAAGAAGTTCATAATTTTCAGTATATAGTGGATTTCTTCCTAAAATTACCCACATGGTTGCCAACACACAGATATGCTGTTATCTGGGATGGTGCATTTGTGTCTTAGTGGAAGAAACCCCCAACTCAAATGATTAAAGAAAAGTACAGCTTTTATCACTGAACAGTCTGGAGTCAGGGCAGGCTTTGCAATGGCTGATACGGTAGCTCAAAGTGCATGAAGGATCAGCTCTTTGCATGTTGCCTCTCTGCTTTTCACAATGTCACTTGGTTTTAAAGGCTGGCTCCCCATAGTCACCACATGGCTGTCCGGGCTTCAGGCTTTCCCATCCTCATTTAGCTGGAGGAGAAAGGCAGGGAACAGGAGTATTTCTTTTCCACCATAAAACAAGTCTTGGGAGTTTTATTACCCTGATGTCCAAGGAAGGAGATGGAACTACTCTGCTTGGCTTGACAAACTAAGTCCTACTTCTGGGCTGGATGTGAGGCCATCCTACTCAACAGCATGTTGCTGCTCATTAGCAGAGGGGCACAATGAATTCAAGGGAGGCTCAATGTCTCAGACACATATTTTTCAGAAATTATTTGGATTCACTTTTCCTTTAAAAAATATGAAAAAAATTTGTTAGTTGAATTCAAGGTAATTTTTTTTTAGTCTTTACATACCTTACATTTTATATGGGGGAGGAAGACATTGGACATTTGGAAAGTGGCTCACAAAATACATTCTTTGGTTATCAAAATGGAAAAGTTGAAGAGTATATGTGAAGTAAAAAACTGGAATAAACTGAAAAGTCAGTCATTTAAATATTTATCCTCACCCCTTCATTCCATTCCTTTCTTCTCATTTCTTCCATCCATCCACACACAGGAAATTTAACAAGAGTGTGGGGAAAACTTAAACAGCATTCTATTTTACCATTAAGTATTGGATAATTACGGTGGCTCTCTACGGTAAATGTAAAAGTTCCTTCTATATGCTGTGAATCTTGGCCAAGCATCAAGTCTGAGGAAGACCTGCCCACAGTTAAGGTGTGGGCATCAGGAGGGAGAACTTACTTTGTAATGGAATCCCATGTTTCCAGTATAATAGGGATTTAAACTCCTATTCCTAACTTATAGTTTCTGCCACCATCCTCATTAGGGGCAAATAGTAGAGCTTGATTTGTTAGGAAAGGGGTAATCATAAAAACTCTACATGCGTGTTCAGTGGGCACGTGTGTTTGTGTGTGTCTGTGTGTGCGTGCACATGAATGGACATCTATTACCACTCTTTTCATTGCTACTCTTTTGATAATGTCATAAGTAGCTTTTGAACTAGAAACTAAAGAGTCAGATTTGTAATTTGGGAGCACTTGTATTTTATTAAAATTATACTTGGGCTGATAAAAATTGCTTGTTCTTAAAATTTTCTTTTATATAATATTCTGTTTTAATGGCTAAGTTTGCATTGGCCTTATCCATCCCATCTTAGAATCGTCAACAGGTACTGTCACACACAAGGGGGTCTCCAAACACATGATAAGATTATAAAATGCGGCACAAGTCTAGTTCCATTGGAATTGGATGTTTATCTCCTATGTCATACTCATATTATCAACAACCACGGTTTACTAGAAGCTATATGTCTTTGCATCTGGACTTGTCCCTTGAGAGGAAGTAAAACTCTTTGTCTAGACTTTTTGCAGGTAGAATGGAAGAGGGAAACATTGGAGTGTAAAGCTGGGTCTATTCCAGGTACTCTGTTCCTTCCAGGGACATGGGCCAGGGTGGTTCAGAGGGCCACCTTTGAAGAGATGAGTGAGGAGCAAAAGGAAAGAAACTCTGACGTCATGGAGATTTCATGGGCAATAAGTTCAGTCCCTTTTTCCAGGCATCACTTTCCAGGCTGCAGCAAAAACAGGAAGGAAGGATGCCCTCTCAGACCAGAGTGAATGGGCCTGTGTCTGCAGGAGTCAACTGCATTAGCAGATGGGATATCGGGAAACCTGTAGCCTGGGAATGACATCAACCTGAAATGGAAAAATCCACTGTGGCCCTGTAAATATTAAAATAGGGAGACTGGTGGGTATTTAAAAAAACATTTGGAGCTCAGAGCAAGAGATGTTGTGGATTAAATCTCTCTTCTAATTCCTTTCATTATTTTTGTAAGCTCTTTCTCTTCCTAGCCACTGGGAAAAGCTTTCTGGTCTTATTCACAAGTCTTTACCTTGTTTGGAGGTGGAGGTAGGGGCACAGGGCAGGTAGACTTCAGTCTAGGTATGTTATAATCTTCTCTCAAGAACCTGGCATTTCTTAAAAAATTTTTTTTTCAATGTTTATTTGAGAGACAGAGACAGCATGAGCAGGGGAGGGGCAGAGAGAGAGGGAGACACAGAATCTGAAGCAGGCTCCAGGCTCTGACTCCAACACAGAGCCCAACGCGGGGCTCAAACCCACGAACCGTGAGATCATGACCTGAGCCGAAGTCAGATGCTTCACCAACTGAGCCACCCAGGTGCCCCAAGAACCTGGCATTTCTTTGCCCACTTGTCCCTGAAGCTCTCAGAGCCACAGACCAGGGCAGAGGGACACCCAGGGCCAACTCTGGGGGTATCTGGGATGGTCTAGGGAAATACCAATGTTCTAGGACTTTCCACAGTTTTTCAAAGGGTTAGCATATCAGGTCACTCCACTCGACTTGCTTCCCTTAAGAATGCTGATGCATAGGGGCACTTGTACCCCAATTTTTATAGCAGCACTTTCAACAATAGCCAAATTATGGAAAGAGCCTAAATGTCTATCAACTGATGAATGGATAAAGAAGTTGTGGTTTATATATACAATGGAATACTACTTGGCAATGAGAAAGAATGAAATATGGCCTTTGGTAGGAACGTAGATGGAACTGTAGAGTGTTATGCTAAGTGAGATAAGTCATACAGAGAAAGGCAGATACCGTATGTTTTCACTCTTATGTGGATCCTGAGAAACTTAACAGAAGACCATGGGGGAGGGGAAGGGGAAAAAAGTTAGAGTGGGAGGGAGGCAAACCATGAGAGACTCTTAAAAACTGAGAATAAACTGAAGGCTGATGGGGGGGTGGAAGGGAGGGGAAAGTGGGTGATGGGCATTGAGGAGGGCACCTGTTGGGATGAGCACTGGGTGTTGTATGGAAACCGATTTGACAATAAATTTCATATTAAAAAAAAAAAGAACACTGCTCTATGCTTAATATCCCAGCCTTGTTCAGACTTCCTTTTCCCTGGTGGTTTCCCAGCCTTGATTGGTAAGCTCAAAAAGAGATGCAGAAGACAAGCTATCATAGCACGCTTTGCTCCTTGCAGGACAAGGGCCATGTATCAGAAATTATAGAAAAACTGAATAGTTTCCCTAAATGTCCTCTAGTTTTAACAGCAAAGAGAGTTTCCTTAAAAATCCACATTTATGGGTTTGCTTTGGAACATTCTCCTGGGAAGACTTGGGGGTGGGGGAGTCTTTGTGTTTAGATTTAACCTTCCCCCAGAGATCATAATAAGGAAGGAAGGGAGCAGATGTGCACATCCCATCTGCCCAGCTGAGGTCAGTCATCTTCCTCCTTCTCATTACCTAGCGGATGTCCAACGGCACGGAGCTGGTCCCTTAACAGATGTGCTGACACAGAAATAATGCCTTAGACAGATCTGCTCCTAATATTTGCAGGACTTGAGCAAGAGTTACAAAGAGCCTGAGACCAAGTTCCCTCTTTGTGCCACCCCTGATTCTGTCTTGTACCTTGAGGGGCCACTAGCACATGCGTTTGTACTCCTCAGCCTGCAGGTCCTACTGCTGTCCCATCCTGCCCTAAAGCAGGTCCTACTACTCTCCCATCCTGCCTCTTCCTGACTAGTAGTGCACATACCTGCCCTGTGGTCCTTCAGTAGTATAGGCCTATGGAAGAAGGCTCCACCTAGGATGGCCTATTCAGGGAATTCTTGGGTCCCAAGAACCTGCATCATGATCTAGAAGGGGAGAGGTGCTGAATGGGTACATCTCCTGGCCTAGGACTCCTTGAGTGGAATTCTCCAGAGCAAAGTGTTGCAGGCAGAAGAAGCCCTGATGCCTGGGTCTAAGGGCTAGATTCAGGGTCCTATGAATTCAATGATTCCTCCCATAACACATTCAGTTTCATGATATCTGTGGGATAGTATCAGCAAAAGTCATAAGCTGTGTTTGTACTTTTCATAGACTTGAATGTTGTCACCTGTGATAGCTTTACAGTGCTTGCAAAGTGCTTTTTCAGGGAATTCTATTTTTTGTAATGTCTTTCCATTATGATACAGTTTCCATGGTTTCCTCTGTTGGTTCACAAGCTTGGGAGTTCCCCAAGTGAAATCCAATGGTGACACTGGTCCCCATACATGGAGGGCGAGGAGAGACCAAAGAAAGAGGCAGACCGTTCCAGATTGGTAGTTGGCCATTTTAATAAGCAAAGGAACTTAAATATGTGGTTTGTCTTGATAGCTGCAAGAAGAATAGATCTCCCCACCCAGGAGCCAGACTCTTCAGAGTTTATATAAAGGCCTTAGTGGGGTTCAGCCACATATACATTCTAGATGGTGCCAAAACACATTACTCTGTCAAGTAATGCATCCTTGAAGTGGCTCCTAGTGCAGCAACAGTGGGCAGAATGTACTTTCCAAGGGAAGGGATAGGGTGAGGAGCCTCCAATTACCCAGGTCCAGCTCTTGGGTCAATTGGTGGTCATTCCTCTTGATGATCTCCTCCAGCATCTCAGACGACCTATATCCCAAGATGTGGCTCAGGCCACAGTCAGTAGTTGTCTGGGGAAGATGTATTTAGAAGACATTTGTGAATGAAACCCATTCACTTCCATAAGAAAGGTCTTGGAGATGCTACCAATGGATTTTCAGACTGGTCTTGTCTCCAAATTATTCTCCTGGCCCCAGGGTTTTTTCCTAGGTAGTACTCCTTATTTGAGCTGTTGACTCTCATCTTTCCGAGTTCTCAAGTGCCTGGGCTCTTCAAGATGATCACTAAGATACCTCCTCCAGGATTGGCTTCCATGATGGGATTAGACCTTTCTTTTTTCAGGTTGTCCTCTTCCCTATCTTAGATTTCATTCCCTCAAGGTCTACTATTGTGGATGTGTCAGTGGCTGTTAATGATTCCTCCCGTAACACGTTTGCATTGTTATAAGTAGCTTTGGAGCTATGCATTATCTCAAAGACATTGTTGCTGCTGATTTTAGGCACTGCAGTGCAACAGTAGAGTGTGTATTATTGGAGAGGGTGGGCCCTTGATGTCTCTGCTCCCTGTGATGGCAGAGCCCCATGTTGATAAATGCTCCAGATAGAGTAATACTGGTATATTGCAACTACTGTCTTTCTAACTCATTTCACATCTCTGTATAGACGTCACTAAGACTAAGATGTGAACTTGGTTATACCTCAGCTCTAATAAGGCCACTGCATTATTCATTTGGCCAGGGAGTAAGGGTGCTGGTACTAGGGAAAATTATTATATGATGGAGTATGTTTTTTACTTAGCAGATGAACTCACAGTGTAGTTTTGATCTACCTAGTGGATTTTAACCAGGAAGAAGGAATGAGGCACTAGTATTGAAGGCACTAGTGTATGAAGCCAGGTTGACTGAGTAGGGAAGAGGGGGTGTCAGGGGAATGTCAAAACACGAGGATCTTACTGAGGTGTGCTGAGCAAACAATGCACTAGGTCATGTGAGCACGGAAATACTTCACTTACCAGCCACCCCTTGGAGTGTCAGTCAGTTCCAAGTCCTCAGACAAACTGGCTTCCAAAGGGCTGGCAGATCACATGGTCTGTCTGGGCTTTTGTTTCTTAATGGCATTGTTCCCTGGCTTACAAACATAGCCACTCTACTTCAGCGATTCATCCTTCCCAGAAAGGCTGCCTGGAACCAAATTCCATCTGTCTTGTAGCCGTTTAATAGGTCTCATCTGGTGCTAAACTCTAAGCATGCCACGGAACATGCAGGCTTTGACTCTACAACAAGCATTCAGATTTTTTTCTTTTTTTAAAGAAAAGTTATTCTAGATCCCAAAGGTATAATCAAATCTATTCTTAACCTTGCTTTGAGGAAGGACAGGGGTAAAATCCAGGCCAGCTGCCACTTAAGCAAGCAGGTTATGCAGTCCCACTGGGTACTGCTAGACTTTGATGCCCCTGGAATTTTACTTGGGCCTTCTTTTGTGCTGCATCTTGGTTAAATGTTGTACCTTTGAAACCTTTAGGTACCAGTCAGTGTTTGTAGTTGCAAGCAACAGAAAAAAACTCTGGTTGATTTAAACAAAACTGACCAACGGATAGCTACACGGCCCGGAACAACATCCCAAGCAGTGCTGGAAAACTTGTCCTGGGAAGATAGCTCTACTGCACTGCTAGGGTAGATGCCACTCCTGATTCTGCCAGTTCCGGGCTCTCCATGTGGCTACTCCCACTGCTGCTGTTGTGGCCTTGAAATGCAAATTACGCCTAATGGCCACTGTTTCCAGTTCCATCTATCTGAAGCTGCTAGTTTCCCACTCAAGGTCTTGGGGGAGAAGGTGTCCATCTGATTGCAGGAAGTCAGACCAGAGCCTTTGCCACAGCTACAAGACTTGGAGAGTGAGCTACTGATATCTTCAGCGTCAAGAGTGTGAGGTAGACTCTGACTGCCACTGAGAATCAGAGAAATTCTCTAGACATGGGAGGAAGGTTCAGATACTGGGTGGCAAAAACAGTAACAGATGTCCACTACCCTTTGTCAGATCTTGCCTTGACCTCCCTGTACTTATCCCAGCTTGAAGACATTAATTCATTCAACATACATTTATTAAGCACTTGTTAAGAGGAAGACATTGTGACTGCTTTTGGCATGGGGGTGTAGGGGGGAGGTGGATATGCAGGGAAAAGAGAATGATGTTCTTCTCAAATAGCCCCCAATCTGGTTGGGAAGGTAGGCAAAACAGAAAAAAAAAGGAAGGAACAATAGGTGTTTTGACATAAGTAGGCACTGAGGTACTTAATCAGAGAAGCTGACACATAAATGAAATCTTGAAGAATAAGTGGAAATTGCCAGAGCAAAGGTGGGTGAGGGTGTTTCAGAAAGAAACACTTCGGGGCGCCTGGGTGGCTCGGTCGGTTAAGCGTCCGACATCGGCTCAGGTCACGATCTCACGGACCGTGAGTTCGAGCCCCGCGTCGGGCTGTGTGCTGACAGCTCGGAGCCTGGAGCCTGCTTCCGATTCTGTGTCTCCCTCTCTCTCTGCTCCTCCCATGTTCATGCTCTGTCTCTCTGTCTCAAAAATAAATAAACGTTAAAAAAAAATAAAAAAAAAAAGAAAGAAAGAAACACTTCACTATAGCTGCATATGGCTGCATGGAGGAATCTGGTGGGGAATAGGGGTAGAGTGACAGGTAGAGACAGATCATGAAGGCTTTGCATGCCTTACTGACGAGACTGGATTTTATACTGAAGATCATAGAGAATTACTAGGGAATTTTAAGGAAAATCATTTTAGGAACATCACTTCATCATGGGAAATTAATTGTTCAGCTAAGGAGATCACTTGGGAAGTTCCTATAGAAACCTAGGGAATAAATAATGATAGATTCAAGAATGATATGATTAAGGAGATGTTTTGGAGACAGAATTGACAGGACTTGGAAACTGATTAAATATGGCATTTACATGAGGAGGAGAAATTATAGATGACTTGTAGCTTAAGGGTTGGACAATTATGGAGAAAGTGATGTTATAGATTTGGGAGGGAGACGATGTGTTTGAATTTGGACATGTTGAATTTGAAGTGCCTCTGAGGCACTAGAGTAGAGACGGCTGGGAGGCAGAGAAACATGTAGAACTGAATTTTAGATGGGTAGGTTAAGCCAGAGATAGAGTTTAGAAACCATTATTATCTTGGTCATTGTTGAAGTCATGGAGTGGCTGGATCACTTAGGGAGAAACAGAACAGAGGGAGGAAGGAGGTCTGTGGATACTGCATGGGCTTAAACTATCACCATTTTAAGAGCCAGTGAAGAATGTGAAAGGGGTCAAACTAACAGAGACAGAAAGAAAACCAGAAGAGTACGAAAGCCAGAAGAAGAGATACTTTTTAAAGGGAGGGAGTAGAAAGGTCAAGAGATGGAGAGCTAAAAAGTAACACTTGATTTTGGTAGAAGGACATCATTGGTGACCTTTAAGAGACTTGTTTCAATTAGAGTGGTGGCTGCAAGGACTATAATGAGTCTAGGAGATAAGGAGGGTTGAACAGTGGAGATGAGAAATGCAGAATATTTTTCAGGAAGTTTGATTACAAAAGAGAAAAAAAGAGAGAGAGAGAAGGAGAACAGGAGCTAAGGAGTCATATAGGATCCAGGGAGGAATTGCTAACGTTTGGCCATACAACCAATCCAGCATTTTATTACCTGGCCAGATACTGAGCTCTCAATGCATACAACATACTATCACTCTTCACTTACTCTCCCATGATTCAGCCAAGGGAGAAACAACTCATCCAGCACTTAACAAATATTTAGTGAGCACCTACCATATATATATACATATATATATATCATATACATATATATATAGCTTTGTTTTTTTTGAGGATCCAAGTGGGCTCCATGCTGACAGCAGTGAGCCCGATGTGGGGCTCAAACTCACAAACCGTGAGATCATGACCTGAGCCAAAGTCGGACGCTCAACTGACTGAGCCACACAGGTGCCCTGAACCTACCATATTCCAGGCACTGCTTTAGGTTCACTAATGAACAAAACAGGCAGTAACTGCTATTTTCATTAAGCTAAGGTTGTCCCAAGGGGAGTATAATAAGTAAGTAAATTATATAGTATGTTAGTGATAAAATGCTAAGGAATAAAAGAAAAAGTAGGCAGGGTAATGTAACTGGGAGTCCCTATTGGGCAACATGTATTTGACATGTTAAATGGTCTGGTCAGAGTAGGCTTCATTGAGAAGTGACATTCATGCAAAACCTTGAAGGTGAGTCAAGTTCAGGAAAACTTAACTGTCACTGGACAGGTAGCAGAAGTCAAAGAATGGATGGAAGGTCATGGTGCCAGTGCTTCTACTGACTCAAAGAAGACCACCATTGAGAAAGGTGTTCATTTTCATTCCTGAATTTCAGTAGCAATGTGTCTTTATTCAACTAATTTGTCTTGGGCAGTGATTTTCATGTCTTTTAATTTTTTTTCCAAGGAAAATTAGGGAAACCTTCTTTTCAAAGGAAATTTTATTTGAAATCCCAATACATAAAACAGACAAAAACAGAGCCACTCTTGGGACCCAAAGCTCCCTTTGTTATGCAATCAAGCTCCCTGGGGAACCATGTCACAACCTTAAAATGCCTCAACCTTAAAATTTGAAGAACTTCTATTCAGGTCAAGCTTCCCCTTGTTGATTAAGCTATGTCTTCACTTGGAGACATCCTGCCTACATTACTCAATCTGTATGGTGTGTGTGTCTTTATATTTTGGACTCAGTTCTTTTTGGGAAGGAAAGAATGAGGGGTTGATGGGCTATTTGACCTATTTCTCTAAAGATGACCATCAGTTTATTAAACCCAAGTCATAACTGAGAAAGAAGAGAGGATCAGTTTGGCTGCCTACAGAGAAAGAGTTCTTAATTACAACCAAGATCAATAACACACTTTATTAGCATTACCTGATGTCAAAATTCACATTAAGCCTGGTCCTGAGATCCAGCTTCTTTTCACTGTCCAAGCTTCTTTGAAGAAAGAGTTAAAACCTTGTTCACAGATGATTACAGAACATTTGTTAAGTCACACAAAATTTATTCAGAAAATTGGGGAGTTAAGTGTAGAAAGAAGACGAAAGGAAGAATAATATCAACATGTCACATGTGACATCAGAAAAGAACTAACAGTGCTGGAATCTGGGTTTAAAGGAAATAGCGGGTTTTCAGGAATTCTATTTAAAGGGGACTCTTACGGAATCTGTGTTTGGTGGGCCAGAGGGTGCCCTCTGATTTTTCTGGAGATACAGAGATTCACATCTTTCTCCACCCAGTTTGCTTTCCCTGACAGACTTTTTTGTAGGCTAGTGTGGCGATCAAACTGGATGCTCTCTGCCTGGCCTAAAACATAGAGCTCTTCTCCTCCCTTGTTCCCCCTTCCCCCTGAGGGTGGGGCAGACAATCCCAACTTGCAGCTCACTGGCCTTCCACTTCCAGATCAGGGCCTGGCTGGAGGCATCACTACTCTGTCACTCCAAGCTGCCCTCACTTCTTGGTATCTGGTTTTTGCCCTGCTCCCTGGGCCTGACTGTCGTGGCAATCTCTTCAATACCTCAGCTCCCACCTTGCTCTTTCCATTCTCCGTTATCTAGTCCAGAGTCCCACCCCTGACTTGGCACCCTAATTCCGGCTGGCATATTGTCTAATCACCAAAGCCATGGGGAGCCCCACCATAGTGCTGCCTTATTGTTGGGAAATCCTCACATCCCATGCTAACTGCTGTTGTGGCTCCAACAAGTCTTGTCATAGTCTTCTCATGTCACTTCCTGGCCACTAAGCTAGGTTTTATCTCAAAACCCTATCAGAACTTTTTAAAATCGCAAGTGACAGAAAACTAACCTAAGCTTGCTTAAGCTAAAAAGGAGATTATTGACTTGCAGCTTATTCTTTACAGAAATTTTAAGTTTTCAAAAAAAATTGAGCAGAAATTACAGAATCTCCATATAACCTCTCTTACACAATTCGTCCCTTGCACACAGCTTTCTCTAATATTAACATCTCACATTTGTGTGGTACATTGGTAAAAACTGATGAACCAATATGGATACACTATTATTAACGAAGTCCATAGTTTATCTCAGGGTTCACTTTTTGGGTTGTACATTCTATGGGTTTTGACAAATGTATAATGGCACATATCCACCAATATAGTGTTATACAGAATATTTTCACTGCCCTAAAAATGCCGTGTTCCACCTATTCATCTTTCCTTTCTCTCTCCACTTGAACCCCTCTATAATTTTGCCTTTTCCAAAATGTCATACAGTTGGAATCATACAGTATGCAGCCCTTAGCCCTTCACTCTGACTGCTTTAACAACATGCACTTAAGTTTCCTGCATGACTTTTTGTGACTCCAAAGCTCATTTATTTTATTTCTGAAAAATAGTCCATTGTATGGATGTACCACAGTTCATTTACCCATTTACCCACTACAGAAAATCTTGTTTCCAATTTGAGGCAATTATGAACAAATCTGCCATAGACACTCATGTTCAGGTTTTTGTGTAAACATGTTTTTAACTCATTTGGGTAAATGAGCAAAATTGCTACATTGTACAGTGAGACGATATTCAGGTCTTTAAGAAGTGACCAAACTCCCCTCTCCAAGGTGGCTGTACCATTTGGCATTCTCAGCAAAGAATGAGTTCTTGTCACTCCACATCCTTGCCAGCATTTGGTGGTGTCAGTGTTGTGGATTTTAGCCAGTTAGCTGAATTGTCTTAGGGGTCAGACTAACTTTAGGCACAGCTGGATGTCAAACAATGTCATCAAGACTCTGTCTCTTTTCATCTCTCAGCTTTTGTTTCCCCTGGGTGAGTTCCAGTCCCTTGCAGGGATTTACCTCATGGTGTCTGTCACTAGCTTTGCATTACATGCCTAAAATTCCGAGTCCAGCATAAGGAGGATATCTCTTTCCTAGTCGTTCCAGAAGAAGTCCTGGAATTTGAATCATGTATCCCTGAAACAATCCTTGTGGCCAGAGGAATGCAATATTCCCCTTTTATTCATTCATATTGAGCACTTACTATGTGCCAGGCACTGTTCTAGGCACTGATGATGCTTGGTCAGGCCCAAGTCACATGTTTCAGGGGTAAAAGCTATCTTCTATCCAAACCATATGAACTGAGAGCTGAGGAGGTCAAGTTCCCCAAAGTGCTGCTGCCAGAAGACAGCTGGTTGAATCAAGAATGCCAGGCAGCCAAAACTGCTAAGCATGCCATATGCTGTGGGTGGTTGTAATTCTTTGTCCTGGATCACTCCACTTTCTCCAAATCTAGTAGTTATCTGGCTCCTTTCTGGTCAGATCTTCAGGTGAGACACCGTGGGAGATCGACACTTTTGCCATTGAAAGGTGGAAGCTGTTTCCCCTCCCTTTGAATCTGGACTACTCTGTGATTACTCTGATTCTAAAACAGTAACATTATTCTACTTCAAGGCAGGGCCTTTGAGAATACTAGCAGGTTTGTCTTGGTCTTTTGGAAGCTACTGCCATATTAGAAGTATGAATAACTTGAGACCACCATGCTAGAAGAAGTCTAAGCCAGAGGAAGGGGCCCAAGTAGACGAGAAGCCGTGTGGAGAGAGAGACTCCAGACATGTGCATGAGAAGGCCATCTGGGAAGGGTATCCTCTAGCCCCAGCTACCCCAGCTGATGCATGTGGGTCAGAGTTAAACAGCTCATTCCAAGTCCTTTCCAAATTTCTGACTCCACAATTGTGAACAAAATAAAATAGTTGCCTTAAGCCACTAGTTTTGGGGTTGCTTGTTACGCAGCAATAATATCCAGAACAGACAGCAACTAGTATAGCAACACATTCAACTGAAACTTAGCACACCAACCCATTCAGCCCAAATAATTTGTTAGTCTAAATGTCCGGACACCCTGTATTCACTAGTCCTATAGATCTTCCAAGTGCTGTTGACCTAATTTTGTATTTTTGCTTCTAACCTCCTTTTTCAAATGGCGTGTGACATGCTTCTGGCTACCCAGAAATAGGCTACCCCTGGGAATCCTAAGGGAATGTTTGGGAGCTAAAAGGGCCCTGAGAGACCATCTCATTTTTACAGATAAAATTTAAGGAGACTAAGGAGGTTAAGAGGCGTGGCTGTGGTCAGGAGAAATAGCCTGGCCTGGCATCCAAGAAAACCATCACTTACATCACGGTCTAGTCAATAATCAAGTTTCTGTACAAATGCACGTGCTCAGTGGTGGGGTGGATAATTCCAGCTTTGCTTTGAAATAGACTTCATCTCTCACTCCCAACAAACCCATTATTCTCATTGCTTTATCTCATATAATTTAAGGCTGTTTTGAAGAGAGCCTGGGCTCTAGAGTCAGATGTAGATACCGGTCTGGATTCAGACATTTATTACCTTTGTAATAAGTTAATTACATTTCCTGCGTTTCAGCTTCTTTAGCTGCAGAATGTGGAAAACTTGTTCCCTGGTTGTCACACATTTGTGTGTATACTGTTCAATTCCACCGAGGCTTTGTGTGTAAATTGCTCCTCACAATACTGGCACACGGTAAATGTTCCACAGGGGTGGCACTAGCTGGTGCTGAGTGTCAGGAGAATTAAATTCCCAGAGATAGAGCTTTTGTCCATGAACAAGTTATGTTCCAAAATGTTCAGCATGTTTTACAACATCACCATCAGTCGGTGGTGTAAGTTACATTTTCAGATGGAGAAAAAAGATAAGCCGAGGCACTGAATTGGTACCTAGTCGAAGTAGAGCCAAGGAGCCAGCTGGAAAGAACTGTACTCCACAGGGATGGACTGGCCTATTGGCCTGGGGAGCATTTTCAGAGAAGTCTCTTGGTTGGGGAAGATAAATTTATCTTAGAAATTTATTTCCCTGTGGAAATAAAATGCTTTTTTCTGATGAAAGGAAGTGCTTTTCTTCATTCTTATCCCCTCTCCTCTCTCTCCTACTTCCCTGTTTTCCTCAGATCATCCTGACTCCAACTCTGTGACATATGAATAAAAAAGAAACCATGTGAGCAAAACAAAAGAGCCTACTGTAAAGCAGAAATGAATGGAGTCTCTTTGCTTTTTTCTCAGAGCTCTGACAAGATCTCTGGCTCCATCGTGCTCTGGGAATTCCTCTGGGCTCATTTGCTTTACTGCCTCCTTTATTTCTCCTTCCCTTATTCCTTTGTCCTTCTGTGAGTTCACAGAACTTCCTGCTTCTCACTCTTTCTCAGGCAGTGAAGTCTTTCCCCAGGATGTCAACAGAGCTACCCTGTGCTGCCTTCCTATCTGAGGGCTGGGGGATGACATTATCAAGGCTCCAGTGGGTTCTGTGCAGCTTTAAGCCATAACATACACTCTGTATTCTATTGCCAACATTTCCCATTGCATTCGTTTAAAATTTATTTTTAGTTGATCTTTTCGACATTACAGCACTGACTATCCTGAAATAATATTGCATGCTTGTGAGTAAAAATAAATCCAAGTAATAGTTAACCCTGGCTGGAGTTAAAATAAATTTTTGGAAATGAACAGTTAATGATTTATGATGTTTGTACTTAGTAAATGTTTTTAGTGTATCTTGGACTCAGAAAATAGCGGTGATTTATAGAGCCAGTGAAGGAGAATTGAGTGAAAATGGGGTTTGGGTTTTTTATTTTGCAGCAGACTTACTGTACTTATATAAAGTATTATTCAATTTAGTGGAATAGGAAGTGAAAGAATATACAAATGGATAGTCTTATCCATGAGTCTGTAAGAAAGCTATCCCAAACAGTTTGCCTTGTCCCTTAGACTGAGTGGGAGTGGGGAGGGAGAGACTACGCATATCATCAGAGACCTGAAAGTAGGTTGACAAATTTGTGGCCAGGTATTATTTCTTTTAATTTCTGCAAGCAACATAGTAGAGCATGAGTTTTGTATTCTATCATTCATTCATTTATTACTATCTCTTTGTTGTTTTCTTTTTCCTTCAATTAATTTATCAAACCATTCAACAAATACTTATTGACTAGTGCCAAGCACTGACCACATAGAATAAGTTTATACAGAAGACTCAATCATGTTACTGAACCACTGACAGAGCAATGAAGTCCCAATGCTTCTTCAGTCTTTCGGGCCTCACTTTCTGACTCAGTTGTGAACATAATCTGGATATAAATATTCTGCTACTGTGTCAAGACTGCCTTCGTTTCCTCCGTATCATATTTTCCCCCCACATAGCTTCTTCTCTTTACTATCCAACCTGGGTTCTGGGGTAGGTCACTTCTGGCATTCTCCTGACAAGACCCTCAACACCCTCATTTCCTGAACAAAGTGTGCATCTACCTGGCAGATCCACAATATGGATTATTCCAATATTATCCATCTACTTTCTCCAGCTCTGTATGTGAGTTTCTGAGGACTGTTGAAGGAAGTGACAATTGGACCATCATTGTCACTGACATCATACATTCATTCTACATGCCAGGCATGGTTTAAGCACAGGCATGCGATGAGCAAGGCAGATGAAGTCCCTGTTTTTCCCGAGCATACATTCTTGTGAGGAGATGAACAATAAAGAAAGGCATAAATAAAAATAGGATAGCCATAATTTCCCAGCAATGAATTATACTACATTGCCGTGAAATCCAGTGACCAAACAGCTATCCCAAATTCAGTGTTCAGAGAAGGCCTTTCAGATGTAGTGACACTGGGGCTGAGACCCAAACAGAACGGAAGGAGTTAGCCATGCAAAGATCAGAGGACTAGCATTCTTAGCTGAAGAAGAGAACTGGTACCAATGCCCTGGGAATGAGCTGGGTGTACTCAAAAAGGAAGTCCAGAGGCAGCCGGAACACCATGCCAAGAGATACAGTTTCAAAAGTAGGTAATGGCCAGATAAAAAAGTGGGGTTGTGTAAATCAGGAAAGGAATTTAGACTTCACTGGAAGTTTGAAAACAAAAAGGTTTTAAACAAGTGAATGATATGATAGGACTTATTTTTCTAAAACCTCGGCTGCTATGCAGAGAAGGAGTTGAGGACAAAAGTAATGGGGTAGAAGGTGAGATAACAGTTACATCTGGAGCTTGAACAATTAGGTGGGTACAGTGGCATTTATGATGTGGGGGAAATTCAAGAAAGATAGGCTTAGGGGGAAATATCAAGGATCTCTCTCCCTTGGTCCAGCAATTCCACTTCTAAGAAAATATCCAACAGAAATGAGTGCTTATAGCCACCAACACATGTATGAGAATGTTCATAGCAGCTTTATTTGTAATAACTCAAAGTGTAGTTAACCTAAATGCCCATCAACAGGAGCACGGATAAACACATTGTGATAAAATCACATGCAGAACACACAATACACGTACCAATGAAAAAGATGAAACAACAGGTACTACAATGACCTGAAAGAGTCCCATAGACGTTATATTGAGTGAAAGAACACAAACCCAACTTGTAAGAAGTTCAAGAAGAGGCAAAACTAATCAATGGTGACAGAAATCAGAAAAGTGATGATTTCTGGAGGGACAGAAATATTGACTAGAAATGTGTCTATTTCTATTTGTCTATTGTCTATTGACATAGACATGAAGAAATTTTCTGGTCTGACAGAAATACATGCAATCTAGGTGGTAGCTCTACAGGGGTATACTTCATCAAGCTATACACTTGAATTGTATTAACTATATAAATTACACCTCATTTTAAAACATACTTTTTTGGGGGCGATGTTTAGTTTAAGATACTTATTAGGTGTCTAAAGATGCCAAATAATTGACTGGATGTAGAAGTCTGTATTCCAATAAGATGTCAGGGTTGGAAACAGATTTTTTTCAAGTTAACTTTATTGAGGTATAATTTATATATCGTAAGATTAATCCATTTTAAGTGTACAATTCAATGATTTTTAGGAAGCTTACCCAAGTCGTATATCCACAACCCAGTTTCAGAACATTTTCATCACCACAGTGAGATCCCTCACGCCCATTTACATTAACCTCTGTTCCCATTCTTAGCCTAAGGCAGCCACTAATCTTTCTATATTCATAGATTTGTCTTTTCTGGACATTTCCACATAATATGCGGTCTTATGTGTCTGGCATCTTTGACTTAGCATGATATTTTTGAAGTTCACTCATGTTGTAACTTGTATCAATAATCATCAATACTTCTTTCTTTTTTATTGCTGAATAATATTCTATTGCATTATGATGCCACATTCTATTTATCCATTCACCAGTTGAAAGACATTTGTTTCTACTTTCAGGCTATTATGAATAAGGCTTCCATGAAAATTCACATACAAGTCTTTGTATGAATGTAAGTTTTCATTTCTTTTGGGTTGACACCTACGAGTGGAACTGCGGGATCATATAAACTAACTGTTTTCCAAAATGGCTGCGCCATTTTCTATTCACACCAGCGATGTAGGAGCATTTCAACTTCTCCACATCCTTGCCAATATTTGTTAATGTACATCCTCTTGATTATAGACATCCTTGCTAGTAGGTGTGACCTGGTATCTCACTGTAGTTTTAATTTGTACTTTCTTAATGACCAATGGCATTGAGCATGCCTTCATAGGAAATAAAGATTTGAGGATCATGAGCACAGAAATATTACTAAATATTAAAAGTAATATTAAGATATTAAAAATCACAGAGCAGGATGAGATCACCTAGGAAGTGTGTGGCTTAGAGAAAAGAAAATGGCAAGGACAGAGCAATAAATTCTCTACCATGTCAAGAATAAGGTGGAGGAGGCTGCAAAAGCCACCAAAAAAGGAATGGCCAAAGAATCTAGAGGACAATTTCCTCAGCCTTCCAAAAGGTCTCCAGTCTTTCAGTGCATCCTACCCCCATCACTGTATTATTCCTTGTGAAATATAAATCTGACCATATCTGTCTCTCCTTAAAAGTCAAAATCAAATCCCTTAGAGTGGCAGTGAAGGTTTTCCACGATCTGGTCACACTTACATCTGCAGCCCTATCTCTTGCTACACTCACACTTGCTAGGCTATAGTAACACCAGCCACACCCAAGAGTGTTTTGTTCCTTTATGCTTCTGTGGTTTTGCACATATATGTCCCTCTAGTGGGACCTATCTTGTTCATTGTTGTCTTGTTCCATCCCTTATACCTTACATAGTTGCTGCAAATGCCTGGCACTCAGAAATATTTAATGACTAGCTGAATAAATTTACCATGGAATAAAAATAGTGAATGTGGGTGTATTGTCTTCTAATTCAAAAACCTTCTTGGCTTTTGTAATTTTTACTATCAGTCTTACTATCCGTAACTATTTTTCCTACTTATTTGTTCTTTAAAACTAGCACTTAAAAGTTAAAATGATGTGTACAGTATTTTTCTTATAGGCAATAGGTTAAAATGATTTCTTGATCACTTATGATCAGTTTTAAACTCGGGTTCCTGGTAAGAATGAGGTATGAAACTGAAAGACATCAGGATTACAGGGGAGACTGTGTGGACAAGTGGAAAGAGTAGAGCATTGGAAGTTATGAGACTGGTGTTTTTCCTCAGTTCTGCTTCTCTCTTGACATGTGAACTTGGTCTGATCACTTCCCTTTCATGGACTCATTTCTTTACTTAAAAATGAGAATAAACTTCATGATCGCTCAGGTCCCTTTCAGCTTGTCCAGTTTAAGACTGGCTTTCCTAATATACTCTAGAGGCACACACATGCTTTGCCAAAGAGAGGAATATTTTTGGAGGACTGCTATCTTTGCTATTTGCTCCCTCTCCATACTACTCCCCCTCTTGCAGTATTTTATCTCATTTAAACTATTATCATGCCCTACCTTCCTCGGAGGTTTCCTGATGGTACTTTGGGGAATTATAGAGTAATATGCAAATTAGATGTTAGCATTACTGTATTTCCTAGGAAGGGATTCTAGAATCCTATTAAGCTAGATATCGACAGATCTGTGGAAGCTGAATATGAATGGCATTTCAGTCCATGTCCCGGTTCAGAGAAGCTTGACAGAACATTAGATGCTCTTTTGCTTTAAACCCTCTGGAAAGGAGTCTTCTCAATCTCCTCTCCCTGAATAATGCACTACAATGTGTTAGCCCCTTGAAACTGGGGAATTCTTCCTATAATCATTCTAAAAACACAGTCTTTTTGCCCCAAATTTTCTTGCTAATTTCCAATGCTTCATTTCTCCTAAATGGATCTGGAATTCAAGTTCTTTTTCCTTTACTGAACAGACAGACACCCTGAGGAGTCATCTAACCAGCCATCACTCGGTTTTCAATCAAGACCACCCTTAAATAGCTCCAACAGATGTGTGTATCTGGACCATCATGAAAGGCCATTGGATTTGGGGGGATGAATTCCACCTATTTTTCCCGCCAGCACACACAGGACTTTAGAATGAACAAACACCGAAATACAACCCAATTTTGCAATACAAGCCTCGAGACAGCAGGTTGGCGACATCTTTCTGGACACCAGCCTGCACGGCAGCCAACACTAGCTGGCTCGGGGCTGAGCTGACTTGGCAGGTTAGGCTGGGACAGATGGGCTTCCATGTGCCACAGGGGGAGATGACGTATATTAATTTGTTTTCTTTGAGAGATTTGCAAAACCATACCCACTGCATTTCACTACTAAGGTACCGGAAAGTGAACTATTTAAAAGCACAGAGCTGTAAGGAAATGCCAAGAGCAGTGGTAAATCTGCAGACTCAAATTGTTACTCAGCTTGAACAATGAAGATGTGGCCTAAACTTTGGGAAACAAGTCCTGCTAATTCCTAATAATCACCTTGACAGTCACTTTAGTAGATGCTTCCAATTCCCTACTGATCCAGAAGGGCCAATGTAAGAAAAGTGTAATGGCTATATAGCTTGTGTTTGACAATGTTGGTATCCGTGAGCACTCCAGGGAAAGTCTTCATCTTGTCGTTCAATATACTTCCCCTCCCTCCCATTGTTTAATAAGCAATAAAACAATGGATTTTTGACTATGTGTGGCAGGACATTTATTCTCCTTGTTAACATTTTAATTCATTACAAATGAATCAGTGTTGTTTTCAGTGAAGAAGATTCTATTGAAATGAATTTAAGTGTGTGTGCCTGAACAAATCTAGTCCCAAATTTATGGGGGTGGCTAGCAGTCCATTTATTTGAATCAATGGCTCAAGTGATGACAACATTGGTTTAGGACCAGTTTTCCTTGCCAAAGTCCTCTATAAACACCAGGGACCAGTATTTTCAGGGACTGGGATAGTTAATTTTATGTGTCAACTTGACTGGATCAGGGATATCCCAATACCTGGTTAAACATTGTTTCTGAGTATATCTGTGAGGGTGTCTGTAGATGAGATTAGCATTTGAACCAGTATTTTAGTAGAGTAGATTACTGCCCTCCCCAGTGTGGGTGGACATCATCCAATCTGTTGAGGGCCTGAACAGAAAAAAAGTTAGAGGAAGGAGGAAATTGCCCCCCTTTGCTGCCTCACTGCTTGAGCTGGGACATCTCATCTCATCTCATCCCCGCCCTTCGGTGAAGATTTAAATCAACTTTGGTTCTCAGGCTTTCAGACTCAGACCAAATCACCCCACTGGCTTTCCTGGGTCTCCAGCTTGCAGATGACAGACTGTGGGACTTGGTAGCCTATATAATTATGTGAACCAATTCTTTTTACATCCTATTGATTTTGTTTCTCTAGAAAATCCTGACTAATATAGGGACATCCATGGAAATTAATTCTGAAGAGTTTATGCAGTTAATATAATCAAATTAGACATCTATTGAAGAAGAAAATGTTGACAAGCAGTGTGGTTTTCTGGAAAGAACATGAACGCTGGAATCAGAAAGACTTGGAAGTTGAATCTTGGCTTGGCTACTTGCTGTTTGATGTTGGGCAAGCTGCACAGCCTCTCTGAACCGCAGTGTTCTCATTGTTAAATGGAATTATAAAACCCACCTCTCAGGGTGGTAAGACAAATAAGTGAGATAACAGAAGCTGAATTTACCACAGTCTGCCTTATCATTCATATGAACAAATTTCTCCAGTGCTATGTGTATCTATTCTAGTATTTCAAGAGCCCCATGATATGTCACTTGCCAGTGTAATTTCCTGGTTGTGACAGGCAGACTGTTGTCACGATACCCTGCATCTAGGAACTAGTTTGTCATCGTGTAAAAAATACTATCTTAGTGATACCCTTTTTGCTTAACATGTAACTTTAGTCAGGTGTGTATACAACTTGATGGCATTTTTGTTAACAAATACCTTAGAGATCTCTGCATGAGGCTGACAGAGATGGAAAAAAAATGTGATGTTCTTTGACAAAACTAAATAAGATATATTAGACTGACTCTGGGGCTATTTTATTTTAAAAAGTTGGGTGGGGTTGACTGCTGATACTATTGCTTCTATTTCTTTCTGTGAAATTGGCATAATGGCTGTGATTAGAATACTGTATGATTCAGTAATTTATTCTGAGTATCTAATGTTATATATTATATGTAATATATTAAATATCAAAATTTCTCCTAATATTATTTTAATATTATTATCATGCCATCAAAATATTTGCACTTTATACACAGACAGTATATGTTTTTATTAGCAAGAATCATAATTTGGATTAACTATGTCAATTGCAACATAAAATATCAAGTGTGTCCTACTTGCATATTTATAACACTTTACATTTGTATAGCACTTTACAGTTTAGAGATACTTTCACGTATATTTGCTTCTCAAAACAACCCTCTAAAAGTAGTCCAGGCAGGTGTTACTATCCCCATTTTGAAGATAAGGCCACTTACTAAGGCTCCAGCAAGTTTAATGACATCTAGTAAATGGCAAAGCGATCACTGAAAACAGCTCTTGGACTCCTGGCCCAGTCAATATTTTCCCGCTACACAGCACTGCCTGCCTGACAAGTTGACTAATTGTCTATCTGTGGGACAGACTGGTTTATAGAGTGAAGAAGGAGATTTGCCTTGCTTCCTCACTCTTGCTCATGAGGTGTTCAGAATGTGGTCAATACCTGCTGAATGATGATGTCTGTCCGGAGAGCTAGCTGTTGTAAGAAAATGGAACACAGAAAATCAATAGTGGGATTGAAGGGGTGTAGAGAGGGTAGTTACAGTTAAGTCTTCATGTAATTTACCCCAGAAACTGGGGCACTTTTAAGAGTGGAAGGTGTCATCATTAATAATTACATTGGGACAGCAGGAGTAAACTGGTAATGTTCCAGGGAAGCCAGACATTTGGTCACCTTAGATATAATGGGATTAAGGGGAATGATGCGGTAAAAACAGAGGAGTATATGTTATGTGTTGAGAAGGAAATATTTTTTGCGAAGTTATTGATTTAATTCCTCTGTCCCACTGGGCTGAGAGTTCCATAGGGCAGGCATTCTCTGTCTTGTTTTTTCAGTGCCTGGCACCTAGTAGGTGTTCAGTAAATAAATCAATAAATTGACCGGTATTTGGATACCATTATCCACAGTTTGGATTTTCTCTTGGGTATTGGAAAGTGAGCATGTTCCAAAAAAAGCTGTAGGTGAATGTAAGTAGTGTTATACGATCACTGGACACTTTAAAAGCATCTGTCCTCTTCAGCTGATTGCTTTGCAAGCTTGTATGTGATTCAGAATTTTGCAAATAAATTACCATGCAGTGAAAGGTAAATATGACCTCCTAATCCAATATTCTAGTCTATATGGATTCATCAGGGTGGTGAAGCTGTTGACAAAGAAAGAAATCTATTTCTTGAGGCCCTCAGTGATGGATGGCCCACATAAATGACCCCTGCTGGCCCAGCTGGGCGTCCACACCACTTGGAATTGATACCCTCGGGGTGGTTCTCTTCTCCTTTCTCCTTCATCTCTATTTAGTGTGTTCTGTTTTTATATTTCTCACTGCTTTACTTTCAAGTTATGACTTCTACCATTGGCAGTTAAAAAGAAAACACACAAACACACACACACACACACACACACACACACACACGTAGTAAAAACCGCAACACCAAAGAAATAACCAAAAAGGGAGAAAGATAATTGTTGATTATTCTTTAAGAAAGTTGGTAGACTGAAGTGAGTTTTGATCAATGGAAAACTTTGCTAAAGAAAACAGTGCAAATGAAGTTGATCTTAAAGGTTTAAATAATAACCCAGACCATAGCTTTGAGCTTAGGTCTCAGACCACCCAGTAGCTCACAAGCATTGTGTTGGCTGGACATTTAAGTTTACATTAGGGGTTATTCAGTAAAGCTTTCTTGATCCATATGAGGGTGAGTGTGGCAGTGAATAAGAAAGCAGGGGGAAGACACACACACACACACACACACACACACACACAGAGAGAGAGAGAGAGAGAGAGAGAGAGAGAGAGAGAGAGAATGAATGATGGAATGATGACAGGGAATGCCCATGCCCAGCCCTCTTTACTTATTTGGAATTTAAGAGTTTTCTAGAGAATATTTTGTCTTCTTACACCTGCTTAGAGCTTTTTGATGTACCCAAAATTTGCTGTAATCATTTTCTTTTCTGTTTTTCTTTGAGAGAGAGAGCGAGCATGCGAGTGGGGAAGAGGCAGAGGCAGAGGGGGAGAGAGAGAGACGGTTAGATCATGACCTGAGTCGAAAGCAAGAGTTGGACACTTAACCAACTGAGCCACCCAGGCACCCTATCGGTAATCACTTTCTAAGCTTCTTGCTTAAAATTAGGAAGTGAGTTGGGCTGCTAAAGTATGGAGATTTAGCTAAGCATTTTAGTGCCTATTTTAGTGTAGGTTTTCCCCAGAAGCCCCAGGAAGAAAGTGGAGGAAGTGATTCAAGGAAAAGAAGCCTGACACTAAATTAACTACCACAGTGGACAAACTGAGTTTAATACCACAGAGGAAGTCTGGGAAGTGTGTAAAACACATGACTCAGCATGATCTCACTGAGGGAGATGGGGTATATATACATCAACTCCCAAGAGTCATCAGTTGAGAGTTGCTAATGGGAGGTGTTGATTGCCTGGTAACTATGGTGTGCTGAGTCTCAGGCTACAGTATGCCTTAGTTCTAGAAAAAGTCCCATGGCACTGAGATACATCTACTGACAGTTGGAAGTCCAGGCTGGAACAAGAGCCTGGACTCTTAAGTCCAGGACTTAAGATTCAAGAGACATGGCTCCAGCAATGCAACCAAAGCCCAAATCATGATGGTGCTATCTTTAGAATAATACACCTCTGCTTTTGAAGATCAGAGAATGATCACAGTTTACAGGACTTTTTTATGGAAGAAGACACAAAAAGAAAGAATGAAAGAGTCATTTAAGCTGCACTTGTCCTTTTGAGTAATACCTCCTGTGTAGGATCAAGCCATTTGCAGAAAGTTTGTACAGATTTCTAGCTGCCATGCAGGTAACATGGTTTCTAGGGAGAAGTGTAACACTATTGTCCTTAAATGTGGAATGTTTTTTAAAAAGTGTACCCTCAAAGATCTAACAAACAACTGTTTACAATTTGGTTCCAGGTTATCCTATACTGTGGATTCAGTCCTTTCTTTTTTTAAGGGTAGCCCAGACGTCCAATCTTGCTATATTTCCCTTCTCAGCTCTGAGGCAGTACACACATCAAACCATTGTACCTGCTTTGTTACAGAAGATACCTCCCAATGAACATTTTCCTGTGTTCACTTTCCCCCCAGACTTAATTGGGAGCTGCTAGGGACTAAATGTTTATGTCCCCTCAAAATTCATTTGTTGAAATCTTCACTTCCAATATGATGGTGTTAGGAGGTGGGATCTTTGGGAGGTAACTATCTCCTAAGAGTGGAGCCCTTGTGAGGGGATTAGAGCTTTCATAAAAGGAGGCTCCAGAGAGCTTCTCCTCCTTTCCCTACACCCCTCACCCCATGTGAGAATACAATGTGAGAATACAATGAAGAAAATGGCCATCCACAAACCAGGAAGCAGGTCCTCACAAGGCACTGGATCTGTGGGCACTTTGATTTTGGACTTCCCAGTCTCCAAATGAATATTTGTCGTTTAAGCGACCCCATCTATGGTGTATTTGTTATAGTAGCCCAAACTGATTAAGACAAGAGATTTGATTGATCATAAAATCTAGAGTAAAAGATATTCTGTGGTTCATACACCTTGCCTTTTAAGCAGTAAATCTCAATCTCTCCTTCTCCACCTCCCCCATCTTACTGTCTTGAGAGACCCCCTAAGAATCTCTCATTTCAAGTCAAGATTCTAGCCCCTAGAAAACCCAACCAAGCTTCATTACCCAGCCTAGTGAGGCAGTACAGGCCCTGCAGGGAGCTAGAATATTGCTTAGGGTCTGAGAATCCCAACTCTTTCTGTAAGGCTTATGGGTTTACAAACACAAAGGCCCACCCAAAGGCATATGGCCTTCAGGTGCTTTTTCTATTCCCTCTGTGGCGCTGGGTTTATTTTCATGGAAATCTAAATCATATGTGTCTGTTTCACTTGCAACAAATTCATAGCAATGTTGTTTCCTTACAACCCTTTGAAGTTATGAGAGCCTTATACATGGATTCCACAACGTTTATTTTTGTGATTTCTTTCTCAAACTAGCTTTACAAATGTCCATGCTTCATTTTCTCAAGCCAGTGACCCTGGAACGGAAGAAACTGGAGCCTCTATGTATCTGAGGCCCAAGGACTTGTCTATTCTTCAGATGTGGATGAGTTTCTGTTGTCTCCTCCTTTACTCTTCTCCCTGTCTTCACTAGTACTGGCCTCCTGGGAATTTGTGTTAAGACTGTGTGAGGGCCAATTTTCCATCTGGGAGGATTCTGGTATAGGCTTCTCATCCTAGAGGATACTCTCTTCCTGAAAACGAAATGTGAGCACATGCTCCAGACAATTTCTAAAGTTGATCCAAAATATGGAGTGGAGCTGGAGTTCTGTGTCACTCTAGATGAACTATCTGACTACATGGGATCGCTGCAGGACTAGGTTCTAGGTCTCTGGAACCTAAGCCTAGGTCTCTGTGATCTCCTTGGAGCTAAGGACCATATCTTACTAACCTTTATGTTCTACTGTGTGCAGACACTACCTGGCATACTGTAGGCATTTTATGTTTAAAGAATGAACTGATGACTACTCAGAAGGTAAGAGAAATCCATATAAACATATATGATTACAAATACATATTCATGCATGTGCTTTTAGACATGTTAATCTCTCAACATGTTCCAGTAAGCCTAGGTTCTAAAATGAATCAAGGTTTTTTACTTTCTTCCTTTTTAATTTTTTACTATTAAGGGAAAAAGAAAACTTTCTCCCTGTATAAATGCTGCTGTGGTCTGAATGTTGGTGTCCTCCCAAAATTCATATATTGAAAACTTAATGCCTGAGGGCCTCTGGGAAGAGATTAGGTCATGCGGGTAAAGCGTTCCTGACTAGGGTTAGTGCCCTTTAAAAAAGACGCCTCAGAGAACTAGCTAGATCCTCTCACTATGTAAGGACACAGCAAGGAGTCTCTGAGTTGGAAGAGGGCTCTCACCGGACCCTCCTGGCACCCTGCTTTCAGACTTCCAACCCCAGAACTTTCAAGAAGTAAATTTCTGTTGTTTGTAAGCTGCTCACTCTGTGGTATCTTGTTAGAGCAGCCCAGACGGACTAAGACAAATGCCCAGTGTAAAACAACCCTGATTATATAAATATTCAGGGTTTGTTAAAGTGAGAGAAGTTGAATTAGGGTAATGCCAGCCATTGACACAAACACTGAACTTCCACAAGTTTGAGTTTTATTTCTCCCTCAGATAACAGTGCTGGTAGAAGAGTTGTTCAGGGATCAGGGGTGATGCAATTTACCACCTTTAACTCTCTAGAAGTTATCTATCTATATTCCATCCAGGATGAAATAAGAGTATGGAGAGCCCCCGCAACGTTTTATGAGTGGCCCAAGAAGTGGCATCGCCTCTGTGGACGTTCCATTAGTGAACTCAGTCACACGGTGGCACCCACCTGCATGAACGGTGGTGCCTGGCTGAGTAGCCACTTTCCAGGGACAAGTCTACCGAGGGAAAGGGAGCATGTATTTTGGGGGGACAACTGTCTGTCTCTGCAAAAAAAAAAAAAAAGTCAAGAAAAGTTCAGCCCAAATTCCCATAAGGGGTGGTAGGGAAAGTACCCACCTTGATAGTTAAGAAAATAGAAGAGACAAGGGCTTGAAAATGGGTTGTTCCCAAGGACAGTCCGTGACCCCTCCCCCGCACTCCCAGCCTTGCACACAGGGCAGCAGCAGGCAGCACAGGAGTCCACCTCTGAGGTGGCGGGAAGCACGTCTGTGGGAGGAACTGTTCCCTCTGGCACAGGAAAAGAGGCTCATGCTCAATGTCTCTGTCTACTTAATAACGTTGAGAAGCAATATCTACAGCACATTACTTTTTCTTTTATTTCTAGAAAATCTTTCTAAGCTAATTAAAATGCTGAGGATAAAGTAAAACTGCTGTAGGCCTGGATTTTCAAAATGACTTTCAAATATTCTTTCTGTGTCTCAGTTGATCTTCAAACCCACAGACTCAGATCTGGTGGAACATTTGACAAGCGGTAAAAGTGGGGGCTGTCGTGATGGTTATTAGACTCTAACTAACGGACTTCCTTTCTGCTTTCTAAATGACTTGTTCTTATTCCTATGCAAATGCCAAACGGCCTGTGAGATGTGAAATAGAGACACAGAGCTCAGATGTGGCTAAGTTTGGGAAGCTTGGTAATAATAATGATGATAGGAGCTAACTTTCCAAGTGTCAGGCACTAACTTAAGTACTTTACCCAGATGTACGCCTCTGCACAAGTTATACTCAGATCATTTCAGATGGGGAAATTAAAGCACAGAGAGATTAAGTAATTGGCTCCAGGCTACACAGCGAGGAAAGCATGACCCCAATCCCTACCCACCTTCCACAAATATAGAGAAAGGCACACTAATGTCAATTGCTGTGGGATAACAGGAAGAAGGGACTCAAGCACCAATAGACTTGTGGTATCAAGAAAATAGATTCAGTTTTACCACAGTATACTTTTCTTTTTACATTTTAGTACCATGAACACTTTATACATTATAGAACATCCTAAATACCTTTGTAAGCAGCCTAACTGCTTTGTTCAATCTGAGGGAATAGGCCAGTTAGTGGGAACAGATCAAATGTAGCTATTTGCTGTCATTTCCATGGAACTAGAAGAATAATTTAGAGTAGTAGAGACTAAAAGATTTATGGGTTAGGGCAGGGCACAAAAGTATATTCCTTTAACAAAAACATTGAAAACCAATCAAAAAAGCTTGGAATAGAAGGGAATTTTATCAACCTGATAAAAGGCATCTGAAAAATTCACAGCTAACATCACACTTCATGGTGAATGACTGAAAGCTTCTGCTTTAGTATCAGGAAAAAGACCAAGTTGTCTACTCTTGCCACTTCTATTAAACATGGTACTGGTGGTTCTAATTGGGGCAGTTAGGCCGGAAAAAGAAATAAAAAGTATCCAGATTGTAAAGGAGGAAGTAAAATAATCTCTATTTGTAGATGACATGCTATTGTATATAGAAAAATCTAACTGATCCACTAAAAAACAATTGAAACTAATGAATAAGCATGACAAGGTTGCAGGTTACAAGATAAATATATAAAAATAAATTGTTTCTACACATAAGCAATCAACACTCCAAAAATGAAATTAAGAAAATGATTCCATTTATAAGAGAATCAAGAAAATACTTAGCAGTAAATTAAACAAAAGAGACACAATACTTGTACACTGAAAACTACAAAGTATCACTGAAAAAGATGAAAGAAGGGGCAGCTGGGTGGCTCAGATGGTTGAGCATCTGACTCTTGATTTTGGCTCAGGTCATGATCCCAGGGGTGTGGGATTCAACCCTGCATTGGGCTTTGTGCTGAGTGTGGAGACTGCTTAAGATTCTCTCTCTCTCTCTCTCTCTCTCTCTCTCCCTCTCATTCTCTCTCTCTCTCTCTCTCTCTTCCCCCCCCTTCCCCACACTCCTCTCCTCCACTCAGTCTCCTTTCTCTCTCTAAAATAAAAAATAAAAAAATTAGAGAAGATCTAAACAAATGGAAAGATATCCATGTCCATGGATTGGGAGACTTTATATCATTAATACTTCCCATAGTGGTTTATGGATTCAACACAATATCAAAATTCTAGCCACGTTTTTTGCACAAATTGATAAACTGATCTTAAAATTTGTATAGAAATGAGGGAGTGCCTGGGTGGCTCAGTCAGTTAAGTGTCCGACTTTGGCTCAGGTCATGATCTCACGGTGTGTGGGTTTGAGTCCCGTGCCGGGCTCTGTGCTGACGGCTTGGAACCTGGAGCCTGTTTCGGATTCTGTGTCTCCCTCTCTCTCTCGGCCCCTTCCCCACTCACACTCTGTCTCTCTCACTCTCAAAAATAAACAAACATAAAAAATTTATATAAAAACATAAGGGACCCAGAATAACCAAAAACAATCGTTTTTAAAAAAGAATATAGCTGGAAGGCTCACACTTCCTGATTTTCTTTTTTTATGTGAGTATAGCTGACATACGATGTCATGTTAGTTTCAAGTGTACAACATAGTGATTCAACAAATTTACACGTTATGTTATGTTCTTCACAAGTACAGCTGCCATCTCTCCTGATACATTGCTACTACAATGACTATACATTGCTATAGTCATGTAGCAATTGCTATAGTCAGTAGCAATGACTATACATTGCTACTACAATTGACTATATTCCCTATACTGTGCCTCGTGACTTATTCATTCCATAACTGCAAGTCCCTATCTCCCACTCCCTCTCACCCATTTTTGCCCAACCCCCTATACCCTGCACTCTGTCAACCATCAGTTTGTTCTCTGTATTTACAGGTCTGATTTTGCTTTTTATTTATTCTTTTGTTTTAGTTATTGTTTTTTCTAGATTCCATTTATGAGTGAAATCATATGGTGTTTATCTTTTCAGTCTGACTTATTTCATTCAGCACAATACCCTCTAGGTCCATCCATGTTGTCTCAAATGGCACAATCTCATCCTTTTTAATGGCTGCATAATATTCCTTTGCATTTACATACCACATCTTCCTTATTCATTCATCTATTTATGGACACTTAGGTTGTTTCCATGTCTTGGCTATTATAAATAATGCTACAATAAACAGAGGGGTGCATATATCTTTTCAAATTAGTGATTTGTTTTCTTTGGGTAAATACCCAACAGTGGAATTATTTAATCATATGGTAATTCTATTTTTAATTTTGGGGGGAACCTCCTTAGAGTTTTCCATAGTGGCTATACCAATTTGCATTGCCACTAAAAGTACACAGGGTCCTTTTTTCTCCATATCTTTGTCAACATTTGTTGTTTCCTGTCTTTTTTGTTCTAGCCATTCTGACAGCTGTAAGGTAATATCATATTGTGGTTGTGATTTGCATTTCCCTAGTGATTGGTGATGTTGAGCACCTCTTCATGTATCTGTTGGCCACTTGAATGTCTTCTTTAGAAAAATTTGTTTTCAGGTACTCTGGCAATTTTTTAATGAGATTGTTTTTTCAGTGTTGTGTAAACTCTTGATATATTTTGGATATTAACCCCTTATCATATATATCACATGCAAATATCTTCTCCCATTCAGTAGGTTGTCTTTTTGTTTTATTGATGGTTTTCTTTGCTATGCAAAAGCTTTTTACTTTGGTGTATTCTCAACAGCTTATTTTTGATTTTGTGTCTCTTGCCTTAGGAGACATATCTAGAAAACTGTTGATATAGTCAGAGAAATTACTGCCTGTATTCTCTTGTAGGATTTTTATGTTTTCAGGTCTCACATTTAGGTCTTTAATCCATTTTGTTTTCTTTTGTGCATGGTGTTAAAAGGTGATCCAGTTTCATTCTTTTACAAGTAGCTGTCCTATTTTCCCAATATCATTTAATGAAGAGACTGTCTTTTCTCCATTGTATATTCTTGCCTTTGTCATAGATTAATTGACTTTATAATTGTGGGTTTATTTCTGGGTTCTCTATTCTTTTCCATTGATCTTTGTTTCTATCTTTGTGCCAATACCATACTGTTTTCATTACTACAGTTTTGTAGTATATCTTGGAATCTGGAATTGTGATTTCTACAGCTTTGTTCTTTCTCAAGATTCCTTTGGCTATTCAGGGTCTTTTGTGATTCCATATAAATTTTAGGATTATTTGTTCTAGTTTTGTGAAAAATGCTGTTGGTAATTTTACAGGGATTGCACTGAATCTGTAGATTGATTTGGGTAAATGGACATTTTAACAGTATTAATTCATCTAATACATGAGCAGGGGAAATCTTTCCATTTGTTTGTATCATCTTCAATGCCTTTCCTCAATGTTTCATAGTTTTTGAAGTACAGGTCTTTCACTTCTTTGGTTAGGTTTATTTCTATGTAGTTCATTCTTTTTGATGCAATTGTAAATGGTGTAGTTTTCCTAATCTTTCTTTCTGCTCCTTTGTTATGTGTGTAAAAAACCACTGGTAGTTTCTGGGTATTAATTTTGTATCCTGCAACTTTACTGAGTTCATTTATTACTTCTAATATTTGGTGGTCTTTAAGATTTTCTACATATATTAGTATCATGTCCTCTGCAAATAGTGACACTTTCATTTCTCCTTTACCAATACGGATGCCTCTTTCTTTTTCTTTCCGGATTGCTGTGGCTAGGACTTTCTAGTAATATGTCGGATAAAACAAGGTAAGAATGGACATCCTTGTTTCATTTCTTTATTTTTCTCTTTTTAATAATTTATTTATTTTTAATTTACATCCAAGTTAATTAGCACATAGTGCAACATGATTTCAGGAGTAGATTCCCTAATGCCCCTTACCCATTTAGCCCATCCCCCTTCCCACAACCCCTCCAGCAACCCTCTGTTTGTCCTCTGTTTTTAACAGTCTCTTATGTTTTGTCACCCTCCCTGTTTTTATATTATTTTTGCTTCCCTTCTCTTATGTTCATGTGTTTTGTATCTTGAAGTCCTCATATGAGTGAAGTCATATGACATTTGTCTTTCTCTAATTTCGTTTAGCATAATACCCTCTAGTTCCATCCATGTAGTTGCAAATATCAAGATTTCATTCTTTTTGATTGCCAAGTAATACTCCATTGTATATATTTACCACATCTTTTTTAATTTTATTTTTAAAATTTATTATTTTTTATTCTTTTAATTTACATCCAGATTAGTTAGCATGTAATGCAACGATGATTTCAGGAGTAGATTCCCTAATGCCCCCTATTCATTTAGCCCATCCCCCCTCCCACAACCCCTCCAGTAACCCTCTGTTTCTTCTCCATATTTAAGAGTCTCTTATGTTTTTTGTCCCCCTCCCTGTTTTTATATTATTTTTGCTTCCCTTCCCTTATGTTCATCTGTTCTATGTCTTAAAGTCCTCATATGAGTGAAGTCATATATTTGTCTTTCCCTACTTTCACTTAGCATAATACCCTCTAGTTCCATCCACATTGTTGCAAATGGCAAGATTTCATTCTTTTTCATTGCTGAGTGATATTCCATTGTATATATGTACCACATCTTCTTTATCGATTCATCCATTGATGGACATTTGTGCTCTTTCCATACTTTGGCTATCATTGATAGTGCTGCTATAAACATTGGGGTGCATGTGTCCCTTCGAAACAGCACACCTGTATCCCTTGGATAAATACCTACTAGTGCAGCTCCTGGGTTGTAGGGTAGTTCTATTTTTAATTTTTTGAGGAACCTCCATACTATTTTCCAGAGTGGCTGCACCAGCTTGCATTCCCACCAGCAGTGCAAAAGAGATCCTCTTCCTCTGCATCTTTGCCAACATCTGTTGTTGCCTGAGTTGTTACTGTTAGCCATTCTGATAGGTGTAAGGTGGTATCTCATTGTGGTTTTGATTTGTATTTCCCTGATGATGAGTGATGTGGAGCATTTTTTCATGTGTCGGTTGGCCATCTGGATGGCTTCTTTGGAGAAGTGTCTATTCATGTCTTCTGCCCATTTCTTCACTGGATTTTTTGTTTTTTTGGGTGTTGAGTTTGATAGGTTCTTTCTAGATTTTGGATACTAACCCTTTATCTGATATCATTTGCAAATATCTTCTCCCATTCTGTCGGCTGCCTTTTAGTTTTTCTGATTGTTTCCTTTGTTGTGCAGAAGCTTTTTATTTTGATGAAGTCCCAATAGTTCATATTTGCTTTTGTTTCCCTTGCCTCTGGAGATGTGTTGAGTCAGAAGCTGCTGTGGCCAAGGTCAAAAAGGTTTTGCTTGCTTTCTCTTTGAGGATTTTGATGGCTTCCTGTCTTACATTTAGGTCTTTCATCCATTTTGAGTTTATTTTTGTGTATGTTACAAGAAAGTGGTCCAGGTTCATTTTTCTGCATGGACATCCTTGTTTTGTTTCTGATCTAAGAGAAAAAGCTCTGTTTTTCACTATTGAGTATGATGTTAGCTGTGGATTTTTCAGATATGGCCTTTATTATGTTGAGGTATGTTCCCTCTCATCCCACTTTGTTAAGAGTTTTATCATGAATGGATGTCGAATTTTTCGAATGCTTTTTCTGCATCTATTGAGATGATCATATGATTTTTATCCTTTGTTTGGTTCATGTGGTGTACCACACTGATTTGCAAATATTGACCCATCCTTCCATCCCCAGAATAAATCCTACTTAATCATGGTCAATGTTCTTTTTAATGTACTGTTGAATTCGGTTTACTAATATTTTGCTGAGGATTTTTGCGTCTATGTTCATTAGGGATATTGGCCTATAGTTTTCTTTTTGTGTGTGTGTGATGTCTTTGTCTGGTTTTGATATCAGGGTAATGCTGGCCTTATAGAATGTATTTGGAAGCTTTTCTTCCTCTTCTACTTTTTGGAATAGTTTGAGAAGAATAGGTATTCACTCTTCTTGAAATGTTTGGTGAAATTCTCCAGTGAATCCACCTGGTCCTGGACTTTTCATTTTTTGGTAGTTTTTTTTTTTTTTTATTGCTCATTCAATTGTGTTACTTGTGATCAGTCTCTTCAGATTTTCTATTTCTTCCTGGTTCAGTTTTGGAAGATTGTATGTTTCTAAGATTTGTCCATTTCTTCTAGGTTATCCAATTTGTTGACATATAATTTTTCATAGTTTTATAATTCTCTGTATTTCTGTGTTGTTAGATGTTGTTTCTCCTCTTGTTTCTGGTTTTATTAATTTAGGTCCTTTCTATTTATTTTTCTTGATAAGTGTGGTTGCAGGTTTATCAATTTTATTTATCTTTTCAAGGAGCCAGCTCTTAGTTGCATTGATGTTTTTTCTTTTTTTTTCTTTCTGTTTTTAGTTTCTATGTCATTTACTTCTGCTCCGTTCTTTACCATTTCCTTTCTCTACTCACCTTGGGCTTTGTTTGTTCTTCTTTTCCTAGTCCTATTAGCTATAAACTTAAATTGTTTATTTGAGCTTTTTCCTATTTCTTGAGTTAGGACTGTATCTTTATATATTTCCCTCTTAGAACTGCTTTTGCTATGGCCCAAAGATTTTCAACTGTTGTGTCTTCTTTTTTTTTGTTTTTAAAAATTTTATTTGAGAGAGAAAGTGTGTGTGCATGAGCAGGTGAGAGGGACAGAGAGACAGACAGGGAAAGAGAGAATCCCAAGCAGGCTCCATGTTGTCAGCGCAGAGCCCAATGTGGGGTTCAGTCTCATGAACTGTGAGATCATAACCTGAGCAGAGATTAAGAGTCAGACACTTAACCAACTGATCCCCCCAGGTGTCCCTGGAATGTTATGGTTTTATTTTTGTCTCCATGTATTTTTTTTTAATTTTTTTTTTCAACGTTTTTTATTTATTTTTGGGACAGAGAGAGACAGAGCATGAACGGGGGAGGGGCAGAGAGAGAGGGAGACACAGAATCGGAAACAGGCTCCAGGGTCCGAGCCATCAGCCCAGAGCCTGACGCGGGGCTCGAACTCACGGACCGCGAGATCGTGACCTGGCTGAAGTCGGACGCTTAACCGACTGCGCCACCCAGGCGCCCCTGTCTCCATGTATTTTTTAAAAATTTTTCTTGTTTTGTTGACCCACTTGTTGTTTAGTATCATGTTGTTTCATCACCATGTATTTGTGTTTTTTCCAGATTTTTTCTTGTAATTTATTTCTAGTTTCATACCATTGTGATCAGAAAAGATATATGGTATGATTCCAATCTTCTTAAATTTATTGAGGCTTATTTTGTGACCTAATATGTGATCTATTCTGGAAGACATTCCAGGTGCATCTGAAAAGAATGTATATTCTGTTGGTTCTGTATGGAATATTCTGTATATATCTGTTATGTCCATCTGATCCAATGTATCATTCAAAGACACAGTTTCCTTGTTCAGTTTCTGCCTGGATGATCTATACATTGATATAAGTGAGATATTAAAGGCCTCTAGTATTACTTTATTACCATCAATACCATCACTTTCTCTTTTTTTATATATGTTTACTTGTTTATTTATTTAGAGTAAGTGAGCAGTGGAGGGGCAGAGAGAGGAAGAGAGAAAATCCCAAGCAGGCTCTGTGCTGTCAGCACAGAGCCCAACGTGGGGCTCTAACCTATGAACTACGAGATGATGACCTGAGCAGAGATCAAGAGTCAGATGCTTAACTGACTGAGCCACCCAGGTGCCCCCTTCAATTTCTCTTTTTATGTCCAATAATATTTACTTTATGTATTTAGGTACTCTAGTATTGGATGCATAGATATTTACAACTGTTACATTCTCCTGTTGGACTGACCCCCTAATCATTACATAATGCTCATCTTTGTCTCTTCTTACAGTCTTTGTTTTAAAGTCTATTTTGTCTGATATAAGTATTGCTCTTCTGGATTTTTTTTCTCTTCTATTTGCATGGTAATGTTTTTCCATCCCTTCACTTTCAGTCTGTATGTTTCTTTAGGTCTGAGTTGAGTCTCTTATAGACAGCATATAGACAGGTCTTGCTTTTTATCCATTTTGTTCCCCTATGTCTTTTGATAAGAGCATTTAGGCCATTTACATTTAAAGTAATTATTGATAGGTATATACTTACTGCCATTTTGTTACTTGTTTTATGGTTGTTTTTACGTTCCTTGTTCCTTTATTCTTCTCTTGCTCTTTCTTTGTGACTGATGAGTTTCTACAGTGTTATGTTTGGTTTTGTTTCTCTTGTTTGTATATCTATCACAGGTTTTAGATTTGTGGTTACCATGAGATTCATATATACCATACTAAGTAAATAGCAGTCTATATTAATTTGATGGTAATTTTTTTTCTTTTCTTCAATAATTTTTTTTCTTTTTCCTCTACTGTTCTTTTCCTCTTTATTCCCTCCTCCACATTTTATGTAGATGTTGTCATATTTTACATCCTTTTAGTTGTAATTTTATTATGTCCAATTATGGCCATTTTTTTCCACTTAAAGAAGTACCTTTAAGGGGCACCTGGCTGGCTCAGTTGGTAGAATGTGCAATTCATGATCTTGGGGTTGTGAGTTCGAGCCCCACATTGGGTGTAGAGATTACTCAAAACAAACAAACAAATAACAAGAAATAAACAATTTAAAAAAATAAGTGCTTTTAACATTTCTTGTAAGGGTGGTTTAGTGGTGATAAACTATTTTTTGTCTGAGAAACTATCTCTCCTTCCAATTTGAATGATAACCTAGCTAGGTAAAGTATTCTTGGTTGTAAGTTTTTGCCTTTTAGCACTTTGAATGTATCATGCCACTCCTTTCTGGCCTGCGAAGTTTCTGCTGAATCAGCTGGTAGCCTTATAGGTTTTCCCTTGTATGTAATTTTTCGTTTCTTTCTTGCTGCTTTTAAGATTCTGTTTTTACCTTTTGACATTTTAATTACTATGTGTCATAGTTTGGACCTCCTTGGGTTCATCTTGTTTGGAACTCTGTGCTTCTTGGACTTGGATGTCTATGTCTTTCTCTACATGAGATAAGTTTTCAGCTATTATTTCTTCAAGTAAGGTTTCTACCCATTTTTTTCTCTCTCTCTTCTTCTGAGCCCCCCTATAATGTGAATGTTTGTTTGCTTTATATTGTCAAAGAGATCCCTTAACCTATTAAAAAAAAATTTAAGGTCCTTTTCTGTTTTTGCTGTTCGGCTTGGGTGCTTTCCATTACCCTGTCTTCCAGACTGCTGATACGTTCCTCTGCTGTTGATTCCCTCTAGGTGTTCTAGAATTTTTTTTCAGTTATTGTAAGCTTCAATGTTAACTGGTTCCTTTTAACATTTTCTCTTTTTATTGAAGGTCTGAGTTTTTCCATTCTTCTCTCCAGGTGTGTATCTTTAAGACTATTACTTTAAATTCTTTATCAGACATACTGCTTATCTCCATTTCGTTTAGTTCTTCTTCTGAAGTTTTTTCTTGTTCTTTATTTTGGAGCATGTTCCTCTGTTTCCCCATTTTACTTGCCCTTCTCTGTTTTTTCCTACAGATTAGGCAGAACAGCTACTTCTCCTAAACTTGAAGGAATGGTCATGTGTTTGGTTGTGTCCTATGTAGACTGTATGTGCTTGGTGACTTTTGCTGGCTGGCTGGAGCTGTGACCGGCATGGGCTGGGCATCCTGGGCTTTGCACATAGTGGGTGCCCTGTCAGGACAGCTAAAACTGAACTGGATATAGGCTGCAGTATCCCAGGGTCTATGCACTGAAGGTATCCTGACAGGAAAGCTGAAGCTGAAACCAGTGCCAGCCAGGTTGTCCCAGGGTGCAATGCGCAGGGGGTGCTTTGGTAGGGTGGCTGGAGTTGATGTAGTGTGTGAGCCAGGAAGTCCCTGAGCTCTTTGCACAGAGAGTGTTCTTGCAGGATAGCTGAAACTAAAGTGGATGCAAGCTAGAGAGATCTGGCATTTTACACACACAGGGCATCTTGACAGGATAGTTGAAGTAGAAGTGGATATAAATCAGGGTGTTCCTAGATTCTCCACACTGAGGGTGCCCTGAAGGGGCTACTGAAGCTGAAGTGAGGTTCAGACCAGGATGTCCTAGGGCACTCTACACTGGAAATGTCCTGGCAGGCAGCTAGAGCTAAACTGGGCACGGGCCAATGTGGTCCCAGGACTCTCTGTGCAAAATGTGCCCTGGAAGGACAACTGAAGCTGAATTAAGTGCAAGCTGAGGTATCCCAGGGCTCTCCACAGAGGTGTCTTGGCAGGTCAGCTGAAGCTGAATTGGGTGCAAGCTGGAGTGGCCCAAATTGTTCAGCACAGCAGGCAGCCTAGCTGCGTGGCTGGATCTGAGGCCAGCATGGGAGAGAGTGTTCTGGGGCACTCTCCACAGGGGGTGTCCTGTGGGGTGGCTGAAACCTATGCAGGCATGGGCCTGGGGTTCTGGGGCACCCCTCACAAGGGGCACCCCAGCAAGGCAGCTGAATTTGAAGCAGGTGTCAAACAAGATGTTTTGGGGCGCTCTGTACTGAGGGTACCCTAGCAAGTTGTCTAAAGCCAAAGTGGGGTGGTCCTGGAGAGTTCTTGGGTGCTTTGCACCTGTCACATTGGTGCAAAGGCTGGGGTTGTAGTGGGAGCTAACCAGGGGTGTCCCTGTGTATATACTGCCCTGGTATACCCACAGGGTATACTTGCCCTGTGGCTGTCTTGGTGGGACAATTGGGGCTGGCGTGGGCTAGGGCTCCAGGGTTTACTAAAATGGCAGGCTGATTATGGTACTGGTCTGTGCTTTCATGGTGGAGGGGGAGTATAAACTGTCCCGATTAGTCCCTCCCACCTAGAGAGCAAGGGAGCCCAAAAAATGTAGTGGGGAGAGGACAGAATGAATCTGAAAACAAATGGGCAAATGACTTGTGTGGTTTTTCCAAAGCAAATTATTGACACTTTTGTATCTTTCATCCTCCACAAGATACTTATGTTAATGGAAATATTATGAATTTCTTTTAGATTCTCAAGAGGAGAAAAAATGCGTCATTGAAGGCAAAGTATTATTATATTGTATCAGGACATTTACAAACACATTTCTAATTTTCTCTAAAAATATTTATCTCTTCCCTGAGGACAGTCGAACAAAGTAGGTCAGGATTCTCATTTCAGAGCCAAGAAACCATGGCCAAAAGAGAATATGTCCCTGGCTAAACTGAGGCCTAAGGCCCATGCCTGAGCATGTGTCACTGGGGCAGGCTTTGTCCAGAACCTCAAATCAGAGGGCCAGGGATCCTGCTCTGATGCACCATCTGATGGTGAAGGCTCCTCCCCTCCTATCACTAGTGAAGTGCCACGGGATGGGAGGTGATGCGACGTGCACTGGACCCTGTGAAGACCTGAACTCTGATCTTAGTTCAGCACAAACAAGTATGATTTCAGGAATGTTGCTTCATTTTTTTTGTGTGTGTGTGTGTTTGTTTCCTCATCTGTAGAACTAGGAATGAAAATTTCAATTCTTCCCACTTTTCAAGTTGTTGATCAACAACTGTAATGGCCGCATAAAATAGGGATGGTGCACACAAACCAAAGTTGGCATTATTACTAATGTAATTCACCTACCTCAAAAATCTGAACCAACGTCACAAAAAGCTGTACTGTTTTTCCATGTCCCACATCACTGATTTCATAAAAGCCAGGTAGGTTATAAACAGGAATGCACTTTGTTTACTGAGCAGCGGATGGAGAACCGAAATTAGGCCTAAATTTACCAATGAATGCTGGTCTCACTAGGGGAGTTTTGATGTCAGGATGGTTGAGGACTTTGTGCCACTCACTAAATCATGCTGTTACTGACTCTGCTGTGAGGTTGGAGATTCAAACATATTTTGGCAAAAGACCTCCCAAGAACTAAAAACTAAAACATGACCTTCACTAGCTGAAAAGTTTCCTCCAAATCCACACACCCATATGCCAGAGGGCTTTTTTTATGGGCTCTAGGCAGAATCCACATCATCATTCAGAAATGATAGAGCAAAGCACTGCACTTGCTTAGCTGCTGATTAGTGAGGCCATCCAGAGGGGGTTTTGCTGTTTTTCTGAGTTCTGGTTTGGGATGTAGCCAGGACATCAGAATAAACCACATCCTTTCTATTTTACTCAAAGGCATTACAATATTAATAATAGTAACTGTAATTTATTGGTCACCGACACTGTGCAAGTCACCTTAAATGGTTTATTCTCAACTCACTAAAACCAAGTACAGTGGTATCATATGCATTTTAGAGGGGAGAAAACTGAAGAGAGGTTAATTTGCTTGAGGAGGGGCCAAGATTCAAGCCCATGACCATCTGACATCAGCACCTGTGTTCTTTCCACCTCATGAACCACTGCCTAGCAAAACTATGAGTCATTTCATTACCATTAATCCTTTCTAGCTCCCTCTCCCTGGGACAGACTTAGTGACTCACTTCTAGCAAGCAGAATGTGATGGAAGGATTGGTATGTTACTTCTGAAAGGCACTGCAACTTCCTACTTGCTCTCTCTCTTGGATTATTTGTTCCGGGGGAAGCCAGCTGCCATGTCATGAGGACACTCAAGAAGCTCTATGCAGAGGTCCACATGACCAGGGACAGCCTGCCAACAGCCAGCAACGAGCTGCCCTATGAGGGAGCCATCTTAGGAGTGACCCTGCAGTCCAGTCAAGCCCTATGTGACTGCAGTCCTAGCCAACATCTTGCTTGACCACAAGCTCAGGACAGACCCCAAGCCAGAACCACTCAGCTAACTACTGGGTGACCCACAAACATTGTGTGGGATAATAAACGTTTATTGTTGTTTTCAGCCACTACATTTGGGGGTAACTAATTACATAGTGATAGGTGACTACAACAGCCCTAAATTGATCTTTTTCTTTTACTTTTCTATCCTACTGAACTTTCTGTTTCATTTCCTGGGAGATACCTTTGATTTTTATCTTCTGGCCTCTTTTAATTTCACTGTCGTACTTGTAATTTCTAAAGGTTCTTTCTTGAGCTCTGATTATTTCCTTTCTGCATATCAACTGTTGTTTTAAAGATCTTCTCCTTTCTCTCTGAAGATGTTAATGACTTTAAAAATTTTCCCCGTACTCTTTGTATTATCTCTGATTCTTCTGAGTTCCCCACCGTTTTTTGTTTGTTTGTTTCTTTCTCATGTTGCAAGTTCTCAAATGAGCTTTGCTGAGCCTTGATTGTCCATTCATAGTTACAAGAAAGTAGTAAAAAGGAGGTCAGAAACTCTTTTTGTGAGATCTGGAGTTTGCCAATTAGTGATTTCACTACAGGATAATGGGTGGACCACCAGCTTTGTATCATAAACACTCCAACAACAATTATCGATGTTCCCTTCCCTGGGTTAGGTCTCTGAAGAAGGGTCCTCCAACCTCCTGCCTAACGGTAACTTGGCTATATGGTAAATGCAGTGGTTTGAAAATTTAACACAGCACTACACAGATGAGCCAAGAAATGTCATTTATTTTCCATCATTGATGTAATCTGGCCTCCAACACTATTATAGGAAGAAAATGAAAATTCTGTTTTTTTTGGATTAAGTAATTCCATTCAGGTCAGTTTCTTTGAATGAATGTTCAGTTTCCAAGTTTCCTCCCTGAGTTTGAGTCTGGACTTCTGGTAGGACAGGTGGGGTTGTGGTTTAAGGCTTTGGATCCATATTGCCCTCTAACGAAGATTAGTGGGTTTGATTTGTCCTGGGCCTGATGTCTGTTGAGCTGTAACAGTCTCTTATGACCTCTGGAGCCATTATGTGGCTCCTACTACTGGATTTCCTGGTACCAGCCATTTGAATCTTAAATTTTTTTTTTTCAACGTTTTTTATTTATTTTTGGGACAGAGAGAGACAGAGCATGAACGGGGGAGGGGCAGAGAGAGAGGGAGACACAGAATCGGAAACAGGCTCCAGGCTCCGAGCCATCAGCCCAGAGCCTGACGCGGGGCTCGAACTCACGGACCGCGAGATCGTGACCTGGCTGAAGTCGGACGCTTAACCGACTGCGCCACCCAGGCGCCCCTCAGCCATTTGAATCTTATGTTAAAGTCCCAGCACATTGTCACCTCTGTGTCCTGAGCCAAGAACACTAGCCTACCAATCCTCTGTGCCCACATTAAGGCACACAGACACTTGTAAAGTCTCTGGGCTAACAGACTGAAGGAGTCCAGGAATATGTCCTTGGGGTGCCCCAACAGCCCCCTCCTACCACCAGTACTGAGATGGCAGCTCTCCAGCCCCATTTGGGACATGACTGAATAAGAACCTTCTCCCAAATGCTTGCAGGAGCCCCTAAGCTAGACAACCATGAACCCTGATGTTCTGATTTCTCTGCTCAACTCATTTAACAAGTCTTACTCCAGAATTCTGATGCAAAATAAGGAAAACAGAATACCCACATCTGCCTATCCCCAACCCCCCCCCTTCCCAAGTTCCCAATTCTCTTTCCCTCTCCTCCAGAAATGTGAAGTGATTTGCATTATTTTTTCCTGCTCAAAGACTTTCCTGTCACAAATTCCTCCAGCTCTAGGTAGCATTCCCTCCCTCCTCTCCTTGGGGCCATAAAGGTGATGGTCACAGGTAAAGTTTTTGAGAAGGAGTCCCCTGTAAAATATTTTCAAAATGTTTTCTGTGTAATATTAACCACGTTGTAAAGCAGACACCCTTACAGATAAATTTTTGCTGACATTTATGGAATTGCAGGGCCAAGGGACATGAACCATATAGAGGCTTTTGATGCATAGTGTCATTGTTGACAGAGAGTAACATAATAGTCCATTATCCCCCATTACAACAATGTCGTTAACTTAATCTGGTTAGCCAGAAGTGACCATGGATTTGAGTGAGATTCTAACCCTGTCTGTACAGTAAGCAGCAGCAGGGTGTCCACTTCTGGGGGAGTGGTGGGAGGAGGGAAGGGCCATCCTGAGGCTCAGCAGCCAAGACCAGGGCTGCCCCAGAAACCCGGTGTTTAGGAAGAGAAGTCCAAGGAGATAAGAAGCCCTAAAGGGAAAGGGGGGCACGCTGCTAGTCTCGGTCACCACTAAGGACATCTCTAGAAACTGTAGCCCAAAGCAAGTATGAATTCTGGACTCATGTTCTGAAACAAAGCCTTTCTTAAGAACTTCTGAGAAAGAATTTAGTATAAAAGCCACTTGTCATCTGAAGCTCTGACAATTTTGCTCCTTAAACCTCTTTCCAGCAATGAGTTTATAAATCATTAAGCCTCAGACTCTGTATCAATGGCCTTGGCTTCCAGTCAGTCCCCCTTCCTTCTGTGACTTCCTAAAATATCAGTAGATGTGTGTACTTATCTTAAGTGATGCTGATGGACCAGTCTGGAAAATCATGTCTTCCTGACCTGGTAACTTGGGGGATTTCTTGCTCTTTGGCAGCACACTGTGGATTTAAGCCTAAGACTACTTTGGGGAAACCCATGTGTCAAATAAGAATCTTTGGATTAGAGCCTAGTAATCAGTATTTTTTAAACACTTCCGAATATATATATTTTAAATCAATAAACTTTTTTGGGGGATTAGTTTTAGGTTTATAGAAAAACTGAGTGGAAAGCAGAGAGTTCCCATACCTCCCGGCCCTTCCTCCCCCTCTCCTCACCGCCCCCTTCACCTACTAACATCTTGCTTTGACATGGTACCTTTGTAACAACTGATGAGCCAAGACCGATAAATTATGCTAACTAAAGTCCATAGTTTACATTAAGGTTCACTCTTTGTGTTGTACATTTCATGAGTTTTGAGGAATGCATAATGACATGTATCCACCAAGTAGTATATGGAAGAGTTTCATTGCCCTAAAAATTCCCTGTACTTCACGTATTTCTCCCTCCTTCTTTAGAACCCCTGGAAACCACTCATCTTCTACCTTCAGTTTTGCCCTTTTACAAAATGTCATGTAGTAAAACATACGGTATGTAGCCTTTTCAGGTTGGCTTCTTTCACTCAGTAATAGGCATTTAAGATTCCTCCATGTCTTTTCATGGCTTGGTAGCTCATTTATTTTTATACTTGAGTAACATTCTGTTGTCTGGATGTGCCACAATTTGTTTATCCATTCACCTATTGAAAGACCTCTTGGTTGATTCCAAGTGTTAGCAATTATAAATAAAACTATTATAAACATTCACGTACAGGTTTCTATGTGGACATGTTTCCAACTCATTTGTATAAATGTTGAGCAGTGCAATTGCTGGATAATGTGGTAGGAGTTTGTCTAGTTTTGTAAGAAACTGCCCAACTGTCTTTCAAAATGGCTGCAACATGTTACATTCCCACAGGTGATGAATGAGAGTTTCTGTTGCTCCAAATCCCTGCCAGCATTTGATGTTGTCAGTGTTTTGGATTTTGGCCATTCTAATAGGTGTATAGGGGTACTGAATTGTTTTAATTTGCAATTCCCTGATGAAATATGTTCCATGTGCTGATTTGCCTTCTGGATATGTTCTTTGGAAAGGTTTCCATTCAGATAGTTAGATCTTTAGCCTATTTTTAAATGGGGTTGTTTGTTTTCTTATTGTTGAGCTTTAAGAGTACTTTTATCCAGAGTATATTCTGGATACCAGTCCTTTGTCAGAGGTGTGTTTTGTAAATATTTTCTCCCAAGCTATTGCTTGTCTTTTCATTCTACTAACAGTGGCTTTTGCAACCAGTTAAGTTTTAATTAAGTCCAACTTACCCATATTTGTCTTCAAACATACTGCCAGGGTTGAGATCTGATGCCCAAAGAAAAGAGTAAATATGGCCTGGCTGCCTCTTTGCAGAAGAGGCTGTTTCCACGGGAAATTCAGTTCCATAGATTCTGAAATAGGTGGGAATTGATCTGGGTTCAAACTTCCTAAGATGGAGAGACTGGGGAGTCATAAAAAGGTACGGCACGATGGGAAATGGAAGGGAGAATGCGACAGAGTGTTTCAGCTGGAATGTTTGTCAGCAATTCCAGGGGCTGAAGGCCTTGCCATTCCTAGCCATTAACATGTGCTGTGTCTTCCACAGCCTGGTCTGAATTTGTATTTTTTTTTTTTCCTTATAAGTTTGCCATCTCCTCCACAAGATGGGATTCATTGAGATACTCTTGAAGTTTTAAAAAATCCAAAATGTATTGGTATCTCATTATTATGGTAAAGTGAGGGTAGGGAGCCATGTTTAAGGACAGAAAGAATAAAGTGATTTTAAGAGAATGAAAAAGAAAAAGAAAACAAATATGGGGGCCTCCTACTTACTGCAGTAATGTAGCTCCTTAATCTATCCCAGCTGCCACAGCTCACAGAAGGGAGGGGAGTATGTCCTGGGAGACTGGACTTCCCCCAGTTGCAAGAGCAGCCCGTGGAGATCACAGCCGTGAGAACAGAGCCTTTTCCTCTGCGGTACTGGGCTCACCTCTCTTCAATCTCAGGGACACTCTGATGGTGATCATTGTTCTTTTTATCCTGGTTCCAAGTAGAGAGCTCCTGGAAGTCACCTGGAGGCACAAATTCTCTGAGCTGCTGCATGTGGTGAGCACCTGACCCAGAGGTCCGGTCTCTGTATCCTTGAGAAGAATCTCACTGTGGCAACAATGAAGGGAAGTAGATGAGAGAGAGGTAGCTATGACAGCTTACGAACTCATATACGGAGTGGCTGTGACAGAATCAGAGCTAGAATGTGTAAAATTATTTTTTTTTACTCTTTTATTGTGGTTAAATATAGCTAACTTAAATCCTACCATTTACACCACTCTTTTAATAATTTTTTCATTTATTTGTTTAATTATGAGAGAGAGGGAGAGAGACAGTGTGTGCTCACATGCAAGCAGGAGAGGAGCAGAGGAGAAGGAGGAAGAGAATCTTAAGTAGGCTCCATGTTTAGCATAGAGCCTGATGCAGGGCTCTATCTCATGATCCATGAGATCATGAGCTGAGCCAAAATTAAGAGTCAGATGCTTAACCGACTGAGCCACCCAGGGTCCCCTAAACCACTCTATGTGTATAGTTCAATGGTGTTAAGTGCATTCACACTGTTTTGTAACCATAACCAACATCCACCTCCAGAGCCTCTTCTGGAACTGAAACTCATTACCCATTAAACACTAACTCCCTGTTTCCCCTTCCCCCTCAGTCCCTAGCAACCACCATTCTGCTTTCTATGAATTTGACTATTCTAGGTACCTCATATAAGAGGAATCATGCAGTATTTGTCCTTTTGTGTCTGGCTCATTTCACTCGGCATAATGTCTTCAAAGTTCATCCATGTTGTATCATGTCAGAATTTCATTCCTTTTTAAGGTTGAATAATATTCCATCGTATGTATATATCACATTTTGTTTATTCACTTCTCCATCAATGGACATATTTGGCTATTGTGGCAAGACTGCTATGAACATGGGTGTACAAATGTCTGAGTCCCTGCTTTCAATTCTTTTAGGTATAAACCTAGGAGAACTGCTGAGGAATGTAACACTTCTACATTTGATTTTTTGAGGACCAACCATATTGTTTTCCATGGTGACTGCACCATTTTACATTCCCGCCAGCAATGTACAAATGTTCAATTTCTTTACATCCAAATCAACACTTGTTGTTCTTTTTTTGATAACAGTGATCATAGTGAGTGTGAAGTGGTATCTCATTGTGGTTTGATTTGCATTTCTCTAATCATTTATGATGCTGAGCGTCTTTTCATGTGTTTGTTGGACATTTGTATATCTTTTGGGAGAAATATCTACTCAAGGTCTTTGTCCATTTTTGAATTGGGTTATAAGTTTTTGGTTTTGTTGTTGAATTGTAGGTGTTCCATATACATTAAGCTCTGATGAGATATATGATTTGCAAATATTTTCTCCCATTCAATGGGCTGTACTGTTTTGATTTCACTTCAGATACGTCCAGTTTAATTTTTAACCACCCAACTGGGCCAGGTGTCCCCCGTATTTTTTCCTGGTTTTGTCAGGGACTTATCTCTAGGGACCCACTTTCCTGAGGATGGGCTATAACTTCTCAACATTTTTAGAGGAAAGACTAGAAAACCATTTGTTAGCAGGGTCTTCCATGACTTCGAACACCTTGTTAGCTATCCATTCAAACCTGTTGCTTTGTTTGGATGATTCATTTATTGTACTTATTTTGCCCAGCAATTTACTGAAAACTTTACTACTAGTCTTTTATAATATTTACAAATTTATTTACAAATTTAGAGAAAATAAAGTGATTAGATTTCTCTTTCTAAGGCTTAATATCTCTCAAATCCTGATTTGGGGAGGTGGATTTCGTCCAACCACTTAACATTCTTTGAGGATCTATGACAGAAGGTTGATCACATATGGGTTAGACATGGACACACATACATGTTTATATATTAAATGTACATATAATATTGTGTATATACATAAACAAACCATGTATTTCTTTGTTCCTTAAGAACAAATGCACTTTTTGTGGGACCGGTGGTCATAATTATTTTTTTTTAAGTTTATTCATTTTGAGATAGAAGGAGAGAGCAGCATGAGCAGGACTGGGGCAGAGAGAGAGAGGGAGAGACAGACTCCGAAGCAGGCTCTGTGCTGTCAGCACATGGAGCCCCAAACGGGGCTCAAACTCACCAATCATGGGCCAAAATCAAGAGTCAGATGCTTAGCCCACTGAGCCACCCAGGTGTCCCTCTTGCATTTACTTACCAGTGTATTCTTTATTCTTCATTTGAAAAGAAGAATTAGAAGAGTTTTTATTTCTGCCAATTTTTTTGTCGTGGACCTCTAAGAGTCGGCTTTAAAACACTGCTGAAGGTATGACAGTTTTAAATTCTGTTTCTTTTGCTAAGAGGTACATTTGAGTGTGTTTACCTACTTCCTTACACCTTTTCGGCCCTCCCTCATTAATGTGAATCTCCAAACACCGCCAGAGGGACAAGTCTGCAATGGGCTAGTGTTACTGAAGGTCACCGCTATGGCACCACACAATTCCCTCTTCTCTCACACACTGTGTTAGGAATAATAATAATTTAAGTAATTCCTTGCCTGGGATCAGCCACACTGTTAGGTCTCCCCTTCCTGACGCATAGCCCGAGCTGATGGACTGGAAGGCTTTTGCTGTCTTCTCTTTCTCTGTTCCCACATTCGCTGATCCTGGGAGAGTCCGAAAATACGATTGGGCTGTCCTTACCACTTACAATGGAGGGCTTGGCCTGGCCCCAGGGTTTTTAAAAACAAGTCTGTTAGAATCGAAAGAGATTAACGAGATGTCAGGAAACATGAGGTTAAACTAGGACATTAAAGAATTTTTTTTTAATTTTTAAAAGTTTTTTTTTGGGGGCGCCTGGGTGGCGCAGTCGGTTAAGCGTCCGACTTCAGCCAGGTCACGATCTCGCGGTCCGTGAGTTCGAGCCCCGCGTCAGGCTCTGGGCTGACGGCTCGGAGCCTGGAGCCTGTTTCCGATTCTGTGTCTCCCTCTCTCTCTGCCCCTCCCCCGTTCATGCTCTGTCTCTCTCTGTCCCAAAAATAAATAAAAGTTTTTTAATTCTTTTTTTAATGTTTATTTTTGAGAGCGAGACACAAAGTACGAGTGGGGAAGGGGCAGAGAGAGAGAGAGAGGGAGACACAGAATCCGAAGCAGGCTCCAGGCTCTGAGCTGTCAGCACAGAGCCCCGGTGGGGGCGGGGGGGGGGGGGGGGGGGGGGGGAGGGGGGCTCGAACCCACGAACTGTGAGATCATGACCTGAGGCGACGTCTTCGGACGCTTAACGACTGAGCCACCCAGGTGTCCCAAGAATGTTTTAATACCACTCAGATGAGATGAATTCAGTGCTTACCTCCAGAAGAAATGAGCAGCAGAGGGCACTTTTCCAGGGCAAGTATGACTGAGTCCCACTTCCGGTTCCAGCCTCGCAAGGACACGAGGCGCTCCCTGGCTTACAGCATGCGGAGAGGCCACGTCAGGAAGGAGGGGAGATGTGGATGCCGGTACGTACGTAATCGCGTGCATGCGCGTAAGTACGTAAGCGCGTGCGTGCGTGTGCACGTCCGCGTGCATAGGCGCCTGCGCCGCACGCGTCTGTCACTGTCTGATGGGTTCGTGACCGCCAGGTGAAGGTTATTAGTGAGCACGGCTAAACTTCTGTGCCAGTTCCCAGCGCCATTTGTTTCCGGCCTGCTTGTAGCATCCAAGTGACCGGCTGGGCCGAGAGTTCATCCAGGGCTGGTGCGATTTCAGGTAACTTCTGCTGTCAGAGCTGCCAGTGGCAAGTGGAGGTTATTTAGTCTGTTTCGACATCTGGGAAGGAGAGTGTCATTGTTGTTTATGGCAGGAAATGGATGCCCTGGGAGCTGCAGCAGATTGTGCTTCATGGATCCAGGTCAGGATACAGAGATAAGCCCAGGCTGGGTTTTTTTTGTTGTTGTTTTTTTGTTTTTTTGTTTTTTTTATCTGCCACCCCCTTCTTCACCCTCATTTTTATTGTCATTTTAGAATAAGGACGTTCATCTTTTTATTGGATCTCGTCTGATGTCGGCACCAATTACTCTCCCTACGTTAAATTCTCTGCAGACACTGAAATGCCCCCAAGGCTTCCATATGGAAGTAAGCCATCCAGTCAATTTTTCTGGAGTTCTGAAAGTTACAAGTCAGGGAGCCAGGCCCCTTTATCTCGCAAGGTGCCCTGGGGGATGCCAGGCTTAATGGCCATTCATTGTGATGGTGCTTCCCTCCAGCTTCATAACTTGCCCAAAGAAATGGCTCACCTTCAAAGAATAGCCTTTCCACTGGGGATTATTTCTTGACTCTTGATTTTCTCCTAGATTTTGCATGACCTCATTTAGTTAGCCCCTGCATCACAGTTGTCATTACTGCCCCCCTTTTTTTTTTAATGGACTCTTCCCTGTCCTCCCCGCTTACAGGCTTTCCCCATGTTAACCCAGTCTGCACACAGTTTGCAGACTTAATCTTCAGGATGGGCGATATTTTAGTTCCAAAGTGGCCTTCCCACGCCTTGAGAATTAAATCAAAAGCCTTAGGAGGTGCTCATGCTTAGGAGGTACAAAAGCCTTAGGAGGTACAAATGCTCTGTGAGTAGAACCCATGTCTTATTATTCTCGTCACACACCATACATTCCCTGCTTTTCCTCATGTTGTCCCTTGACTCTACGACCTACCCACTCTACCTGATCACAGTATGCCCGGTATCCATGCTTCAACGCAAACCTATTTCTGTCACCAAGATTTTCCGAATCTCCCCCAAAATTACGGTTGTATCCTTTTCAAAACCTCCACAGCATGTGTTCATGCCACTTTTGCAGTGGTCACATCTGCTTTGTATTAGAGTTATTTGCATTTACGACTTAGCCTCAAAGAGGGCAGGGCAATGCTTTCTAATCTGTAATTCCCTGAAAGCTGGGGTACTAGTTTATACACGATATACTGGAGCACATAGCCAGACTATAGTGAGATAAACCCCAGAGTGGAAAGCAGACAGATCTGGAGTTGAGTATTAGCTCTATGATCTTGGTCAATCACATAATAACCTTTTGGAGCCCTAGCATGTCCAAGTGGTAAGTGAGTATGATAGTGTTTTCCTCCAAGGGCTGTTTCACAGCTCATGCGAGATAACGTATGTGAACTATCTTTTATAATTGTTAAGTATGATAGACGTGTGAGTGTAAGCGGTAACTATTTGGTGAATAGTTTCCAATATTCTCCAATAGCCCTCCAGGTATTGCATTTTAGTTCCACCTACACTTGACGTTATCCCTTCTTTCTCCTTTTACTCAAATAACTCGTTCGATTGGGCGTTTGATTGCTAAATTAAAAAGACACAGGGAACTGCCCACAGTGGGTTTCTGCCTCTCTCTTGGCAAATCCACCATGATCGAAATTGGCTTAGGAGTATTACTATAGGAATGATATGTTTTTATGGATTTTAAAAATACTGTGAACATTATTATTATTATTATTATTTAAATGTTTATTTCTTTTGAGAGAGTGAATGCATATGCATAAGCATGTGTGAGTGGGGGAGGGGCAGAGAGAGGGAGAGAGAGAGAGAGAGAGAGAGAGAGAGAGAGAGAATAAGCAGGCTCCATGCTCAGCACAGAGCCCAATGTGGGGTTGATCTCATAACTCTGAGATTATGACCTGAGCCGAAATCAAGAGTCAGATGCTTAACCGACTGAGCCACCCAAGTGCCCCACTATGGACATTATTTTTAATCTTGGTATTTGTGTTTCAAGACCAGAAGTTGAACTGGGACTGGGCCAATGTGTGGCAATTGGCCCCATGGCGATAAAGGCACAAAACCGTAGAAATAGTCTGGATGAAAGTACATTGAGATGGATGTCACAAACTCTATGCTCAAACAGTAGTTGCTCACACTGAAGCCCACAGGCAACCATTTTGCAGAAGGATAATATAGCTTTCAAGGACACCCTTATATGTTACCCTAGAAGTAGAGGCATTGGAAAGTGGCTATTTTTATTTGCCCCTCCTCCGTTCCTCTAAAGCTGTCATAAGAGGGAGAAAAACAGATTCTGTAACACAGTACTTTATAAATTTTTGGCACACAGATTTGAATTTGGCTTATGATTAATTGTTGTGCAGGCATCGCAGACTTTCCAATTCCACAAATGCAAACCCCTGTGTTATTTAAAAAACCCAGGACTCTTGCCCTGGAAATGATTCCAGATTCCAGCCATGGCAAATCTTAAGGAACTTCCCAGTGTCATTTCTGGGACTGAGGTGGGCTTGGAGGAGGCAGGGTTGGGGGTCTAGGATGAGGACAAGGAGGAAAGGAGAAGTTACAAGAAGATGAAGGAGCGGAGGGACCAGGGGAGCCTTTTCTAGTTTGTCCATTAAGTGGCTGAGGTATTATATCCTTTCTGTCTATACCCTCAGTAGAGGCCTAAGGATGGGATCAGCTCCCTTTCTAGGCTTTGGGCCAAATACCATGCACTTTGGTGGCTTATTTTTTCTTTGTACCTCCCCACCCCCCGTATCCCTCTAAACTGATAATTTATCAGACATTATCTGAATAAAATTGCTAGGACTTGTTGAGGAGTGGGGATTGGAGACATAGCTGACTTGAGGCAAGAGCAAACAAGACAGAGAGGAGCAGACTGTGACAGTCTTCAGGGACACTGAAGAAACATATCACTGGATCCAGTCATGATGCCCCTGGTTACACCTGACAGGCCCTTGGGATTGGGGTCCCCCCATCCCACCCTTGTCTGTGAAATCTGCTCATGAAGTGGCAAGTACAATCCCCATTCAGAACCCACTGCTGAATCCAGGACGGACACCTTTCTGATGTTTGTTAATAGGGCACTGGGGCCACTAGATATTTTCTTCTAGCAAATGCAACAAACAGACAAAGAGTGATTAGTAGTTAGAATTCCACTTGATAAAAGACTTGAGTCACCAGGCCATCAGCTCTCTATCATTTGGTTTACCTTGGCTGGGTTGAGTTGCTAGACTTCTTCAAAACAATAGAAATCTTTGGGGAAACTGACTATATCATTGTGAGTTTTGGATGGCTCTTCATAGCCCCGGTGTGCTCAATGATCTCTCCAGGTTGTTTCTGGCTCCAAGATCTATAACTTTATGAACGATTTCTGCTTGTTATTGCTCATAAAAGTCACTGGCCACATGTTTTCTTCTCACTTGGCACATAAAGGATCAGAGAGGTTAATTGAATAACCTAGGCATACGCAGCAAGACAGCACTTATTCTGAAGCTAGACCTGGGGTATTTGAAGCTCAGGATCCCACTGCCTCACTTTCTTTTATCAATCACTTATATATAGCAAAAATAGAGTGACAATTTATCATCTAAAACAACACTTCTGAGAATGAAAGAAGACAGCATTAATAATCATTCTGGGACAATGGGCATAAACCGTGGTATATGGGTACTTAAACCATGGTATATGGGTACTTAAAGGGAAGGGAAGGTAGGCTTTTATAAGAGCATCAACAGGTCTTAAATTTGAATTCTTCAAAATTTATGGATTACTTTAAATTTATAACCGTTTGTATTACTTGCCACTCATAAGAATCCTCTTGTGTGATTAGATTGGCTGTCCTGTACCCAAAGGAAGCAGAGAGCAAAGCTGCTCACTCTTAGCCCCAGTGTAGCTAATCACAGGTAGGACAGCCTTAAATTTCTTTTTAAAACATTTTTTAATGTTTATTTATTTTTGAGAGAGAGGGAGAGAGAATGCGTGGGGGAGGGGCAGAGGGAGAAGGAGAGAGAGAATCCCAAGCAGGCTTCACGCTGCCAGCATAGAGCCTGATGCGGGGCTCAGACTCATGAACCATGAGATCATGACCTGAGCCGAAGTAAAGAGTTGGACGTTCAAGTGACTGAGCCACCCAGGTGCCCCAGGACAGCCTTAAGTTTCAAATGTGTCCCTTAGATACCCTCCCATTGACATGCTAAACTCTACTACCTCCTGAAACTAATAATTATTAGATAGTTCAAAGGGAGCCATAGACTCCACAGAAACAAATCTTGGTGTGCCACTGGAGTACAGCTTGTTTTGTTTGCCCCTTGACCTTCTCTCTGATCTCAGAGCAGATTGTTAGCTGAGGTCTATTTCTACCATGCAGAATCAAAAGGAAATTCCTGTAAGGTTGGTTTCCCAGCCCATTTCTCACTGTGCAGATATAATAACAGAGAGTAAGCCAAAATTGCAGGATAGCCCTTTGCCTTCAAAGCTGTAATTGTCTCTTATTCACCAAATACCCTCTGGTCTTGGCTGTGAGTGGTCTATTCCTGGAAGAGACGTAGAATAAAGAGGAATGGGTCTTGGATATAGACTTGAATTTGAATCCAGATGCTAACTAGTACTGCTCACTGCTTAATGTTTTAAGCCTCAGCTTTCTGCAAAATGAGAAAAACCATGCCTGGTTTATAGGGGTTTCCTTGAAGAATAGATTCAATATTGTATATGAAGCTTCTGCTGTCTGGCTCATGGTGAGACTTCATTTTCACCACTGCTTTGACCCCAAAGCAACAGTCTTACCTCCTAGCAGGTGAGGTTACCCATAGTGTAACCTGAAAAATGTACATCTGGTACTTGATCATATCTCAGACTTTCTCCACTTGCTTTTTTCTTTTATTGACTTGAACTGTAGAGAACTAAGCTATGCTTGAGTATAAACACTAAGAGAACTAATTCATCGTACTCATCTTCCCCTTGCCCATGGCTATTGAGATCATATTTAATGTTCTCCAAATTAAAATACATAATCTCACCATAACAAAAAATGTTGTAACTGACACTCTCATAAAATCCAGAAAGTGTGGTTTCCTTATCCATTGTATTTTTCCCATAGTTGGTCATCAATAAATGTCTGTGGAATAAATGACTAAATCAGACACTATCACTACTGTCACTGGCATATATGTACACACACACACACACGTTTATATAGTTTTTGCATCCTGCCCTCCCTGATATATTTGCTATTTGCTCTATCAGTCAAGATCCCAACAGGAAACAGATGGCCCTCCAATTAGAATAATTCAAAGAGAGCTTAATAAAGCAACTTTTGTTAGGTGTGGGTGGGATGTAGAGGAACCGCAAGGGATACTAGTCTCAGGGCAAGAGCTGTTACTGCTCCTAAACCCAAAGGGATGAGGGTGGAGAGGAAGCCGCAACAGGAACCTAGAAAAAAAAGAGCATTTCCTAGAGAAGACTGCCTTGATGGGAGAGCGGAATAAGAGCCTTGACCTCACCATCCTCCCTCAGGCCTCCTGCACCTTGTTCCCCAGGACTGACTCCAGTGGGGGGCCAGAGGGCAAGGGAACCTGTGATTTATCCTCAGGCAGGCAGAGAACAACGGGACCCATGGAAGACATAGGGTACATAGGCTGTCTCTGAGATATAAGGTATAAATATACTTTAAAAACTTTAGGAAGAAATTGAAAGCAAAAAATATCAGAGGTGTTTTTTTTTTTTTTTCTTTCTCAAAGTGGTTCCCTACCTGGAAAACCACCCCTTCCCACGTGGTGTCATCTCCCCTGAGAAATTGTCCTTCTCTCCCCTCTTGTCATGTGCAGACTCCTGAGTCCCTTCCTCTTTACCCTCCCTAGTGCTTCTCCTGTTCTAATGATTGGTTTCCTGCTCTAGGGAGTCCTTGAAGGTCAGGGCTATGTGTTGGTCCCCCTTGTCTCTTCCACACTGAATCCACTGACAGGCACAGAGTGGGTGCTCAAATCACTGCTTGTTGAATGACTCAGTTTCCCATGAAATTAAAAATGCTTGCCATTCGACTATAGTACTTCTTCCCTGGTTTTCTAGATTAAAGCCCACTATTGACCCCTTCCCCAGGAAGCACATTTCTTCTCCCTTAGAGGAGTAGGCAAGGCTCAGTGAGAGCGCTGGGGCAGCGGTCCATCTGGAGCACGTCTGCAGCGGCTGTGGGAAGCGTCCGCCAGCAGGAAGGTGGGTGGAGGGGCGCCCTGACTGTGGAGGAACATCTGGAAGAAGGGAACTCTGGTTATTAATTCCTTGTAAAGGAACTTTGGGCATCGCTTAAGTTAACACTCAAGTTCCCAGTAACTCCTCTTTCTGGAAGCTCTGACAAAAGAGATGCTGAAATAGACAACATGGTTCCCGATACGAAGGTCAGAGGCAGGGGCAGGAGGCATGGGAGGCTTAGCAACCGAAGGATTTCGTTACCAGGTCATTCCTTGTTGTGTTGTCCACTCTGGGTAGGTTGTGTGCATGTTTGTATGTGTACTTGTTTGTGTACGTACATGCATGCATGTGTCAGTACATGCATATGTGTTTATGTGTATATGTTTATACATGTGTGTTTGTGTGTGTATGTATGTGTGTGTTTGTGTTTATATTTGTGCATGTATGTGTGTTTGAGTAGTATGTGTATGTGTGTTTGTGTACGTGTGTACATGTGCATTTCTGTGTTTATGTTTATGTGTGTGTATGTGTATTTAAGTGTGCATGTATGTGTGTTTGTGTATTTAAGTATGTGTATATGTGTGTGTGTTTCAATTGTGTGCATATGTGTGCATTTGTGTGGATATACTTGTGTATTTGTATTTGTGTATGTGTGTGTTTATGTGTTTGTCTATGTGTGTGTTTGTGTGTATTTATGTTTGAGTGTGCATGTGTATGACCTTGACCGTTATGGTCTTGGAGTGGGTCTATCAGGCTCTATCCACAAGTAAGAATTGGGCAGAGAAGCATTTATAGGCAGAAAAGGGAATGAAAAGGGAAGAAAAGAACTCTGAGCAGCACTTTTCATTATAACCTGCCCTACCCCCAACCTGTTCCTTCTGCTGAGTTTTCTGTGCATTCCAAGCAGACCTGCAATTGTCTATATGGTGAGGTTAGCCCACAAAATATAAATATTTGCTGAGTGATCACTGTGTGCAAGGTGACAGAATTCTATCCATTTGTGTTGATTTTGTATATACACGGAGGTGCCTGGGCTTTAATGAAGCAAAAAGATAACTGACCTTCATAATTCTCTTTCCAAATAAGAATGTTGAGCCTTCTGTTATGTAAAAAAGCTCGGGATGCTTTTCGCAATCCCTCCCTTATTTGATTTGGAAGCATTGCCCTGGCCTGGAGAAGGGCTGCATTTCTGTCCATTTTGTTAAGGAGGAAGTGAAGGCCAGGGCTGTGTGAACCTCGTCAACTTCACACAATTCTGTGAGACTGGCAGGTGGCTCTCATTTCCCACCAGATGTCATTGTCTTTCTAAAATGATATTAATGAGGATGGGTGGAAGAAAAAAATTTTTTTTCCAAAAATTCTCTTCTTGGGACCACAGCCAGAAAGATGAGAGGTATATATTGACCCAGGGAAATCCTTAGTCCTCTCTGGCTTTGCTAGGTCTTTTTTGAGCATAAAGCTTCTGTGAGGGGAACTGAAAAGCCATGAGTTCCAAAACACTATTGTAATTAAAGGAGCTGGTGCAATTATATTTAAAAATGATGTTGCTTTAAGATGTATACTTAGTCAGGACCCTGCATAGTGCTGGAGCCCAGGAGAAGGCAGGACAGCAGGTCGGCTTTCTCCTTCCTCTCTCTCTCCCGTTCCTTAGTTGACATCAAGCAACCCCCAATTTAGCCTTTTTTTCGCCAGGATGAATCTAGACAAAATTTTAAGGTCACTTGGGCAATTTATAAATAGTACTCTCTGTTGATTCAAACTTCAGGAAAAGCAGTTGGGTGCCGGACATTGAGCCTAAATTTCCTTACCACCAGCTTCAGTTTCAGCTAGGACTAGAAAAATTTAGGTTTCCCAAAAAAAGTCCACCATCAAATTTTCAGTTATTCTGGAAGGTTCTACAGGAAATCAAAAGAGCTGTTGGGTGTCACTACCTAGGGGTGTGACCTCTACACAAACATAATTCCAGCTTCCATAAATGTCTCAGCTTAGAATAAGTTCTGCAAGTAAGGCTGATCAGGACATGAAACCCAGGGCTGAGAAGTCACCTCTAGAATTCTTGTGATAGCTCTAAGAACATGTTCACACTGCTTCAGTGTGGGTCTCTGGTAGCACCGTTGCCCCCTCTCTGCTTTTGGGTCCCCCTCCTATATTCTGATCCCTCTGCCTAAACTCTGAAGGATGGATGGGAGCTCTGGAAAACTCTAGTGGTTAGTGAACAGTGTCTGGCCTTGCCTTTCTTTACAGTTGTGACTGTGGAGCCCAAATTCCTCAAATGGAAAATGGGGGTGTGAGATAGTAAGAAATATATGTACACACACACACACACACACACACACACACACACACGTGTGTGTGTGTATGATATTGTTCTCTGCCCCGGTTTTTCACAGAGCTCCTAAGTAGCTTGGAATTTCCTGGCTGATAGGAGCACCTTTTGTTCTAATGAGACAACACTAGCTGAGGTACTGGATGGGGACTGCTCACCAGAAAGACCAATCCATGATTAGAAGCTTGGAAATTTCAGCTTCCCGCTCCCTTCCCCTCCACCCCTGCTGCCAACCAATTCTCCAGAAAGAGGAGAGGGGCTGGAAATGGAGTTAATAATTGATCATGTCTATATGATGAAGCCTTCATAAAAATCCCCAAAGTACAGGTTTGGGAAATCTTATAGGTTGGTGAATACATCTACCTGCTGAGAGGGTGGTGCACCCCAGCTCCGTGGAGACAGAAGTTCCTGCACTCGGGACCCTTTCCAACCTTGCCCTATGTACCTCTTTGTCTGGTTGTTCATGTATATCCTTTAAAATATCCTTTGTAATGAATCAGCAGTAGTAAGTAAACTGTTTTCCTGGGTTCTGGGATCTCTAGCAAATTATCAAGCCCAAGGAGGGAGTTGTGGGAACCTCCAATTTGTAACCAAGTTGAACAGAATTTGTGGGTAACATGGAGACCTACTATTGATTGGAGTTTCAAGTGGGACCAGCCTTGGGGCGGGGGAGGGTCTGAGCCCTTAACCTGGGGGGTCTGTGCTAACTCTGGTTAGTGTCGAAGTGAACTGTGAATACCGAGCCGGTGTCAGAGAATTGTTCAGTGTGGGACAAAACCCACACATCTGGGTCAGAAGTGTAAGTATGAGCAGAGGAAACAGTACATTTTCCCTAGACAGGGAGATAATGCTCTGCCCAGCACACAAAGTTTTTGAAGGAGTCAAATAAAACCATGTATTGGACAGCTCTTTATAAATTGAGAGGTACTAGGCAGATATGAGATATTGCTAATTTTGTGAACCAGTATGGAGAAGAATAAAAACTAGTGCCCTGATTTCCAACATAAATCCTGCTTCTCTCATTCACAGCGTATGTAGGAAATCCTTTTGGTACGTGATCTCTCAAACTTACATCTTCTCCCAGGATTATTTGGCAGTGTGCCTCCTAGTGCTTGAAGCCACATGATAGACGCATAGCTTCCTGGAGTTTCAGTTTTACAGAAAGGAAGGAAGGAAGGAAGGAAGGAAGGAAGGAAGGAAGGAAGGATATTTTGGAAATTTTTTTTCTTAAAAAAACATTCATTTATTTATTCATTTATTCATTCAACAAGTGTTTCTGGAGTAGAACTAGATGCTGTAAGTAGCTGAAGAGTTTTATGATTCTCCTGTCACTCAGTCAAGATCTGTAATACAAATCTCTACGCAGGATGTATAATAACCCTCAGTAATTTAGGGTGTTAGTCTGCTCACACAACTTTAACAAACTACCATGCACTGGGTGGCTTAAACAATGATCGTGTAGTTTTCACAGTTCTAGAGACTGGAAAGTCCAAGATCAAGGCACCAGCAGAGTTAGGGTCTGGTGAGAGTTTGCTTCCTGGTTCATTGATGGCCTTCTCCTGACTATGTCCTGACAGGTGGAAAAGGCAAGGGAACTCCCTGGGGTCCCTTTTATAAGGGCACTCATCTCCTCTAATGGTTCCACCTTCATGACCCGATCACCCCCAAAGGCCTCCCCTCCAAATACCATCCCCTTGCGTGTTAGGATTTCCACATCTGAATTTGAGGGGGGCACAAACATTCAGTCTATAGCAACATGTACAGGCAACCAGATTTTACCCCTTCCATTTGCCAGGAGTCTGACAGTTTATTTTAATTTGAATATTTTTGCACTCATTTTGCAGCTTTAAATTTTGGACCAGTGTGCTGAATTACAGTTGTAAAGACTGTGTCAAACTTCCCCTCTGCTCCTGGTTCTGAAATTTCCACCATGTGACAAAGTAGTATCGTAGTATAGTTCTGTGGTTTTCTTGGCCTGGGGCTCTCTAGACCTTGAAACAGACAATGGCCTGTCTTTGAAATGGCCCTCCTTAACTGTGAGGAACAATTGTTCATTCCTTTGCGAAGTTCTTCCTTATCCAAAATTCTCTTCAGTTGGTCCTTTCACAAGTATAGCTAGGTGATAACTAGCTGTTGCCACTTAAGATGGAATTTTCTAAAAATAACACCATCAAGGAGCAGACTTTAAAGGTAGTGTGATACTGCTGAGAGACCTGGGCCTCTGCCCCAGGTAGATGGTGTGAATTCTTGCCCCCATTTAAAACATGCACCGTTAGACAAAGTCCTCAACCTGCCAAGGCCCCTTCTGTATAATGGGGGCACAAATATCAACATTGCAGTTCCCCTGACAATGCTTTCCAATCTTCTCTATAGAAGTAACCCCAAGTCAGTGACCCTGCATCCAAACTTCTTTTGACATTTCATGATCATCCTAAACATTTATGTCTGTTCTACACACCCTTGTGCAATGTCATCAGATTTGTTTGGGAAGGAATGTTTTCCTTCCCAAATATTTTTAAAGCATCTATTTATTTTGAAAGGGGGAGAGGGAAAGAGAGAGAGAGAATTGCAAGCAGACTCCACAGCATCAGTGCAGAGCCCAGCATGGGGCTTGATCCCATGAACTGTGAGATCATGACCTGAGCTGAAACCAAGAGTCGTGCACTTGCCCAGCTAAGCCACCCAGGTCCCCCTTTCCTTCCCAAATCTTTGAGTGTAATGGTACTCTAGAGAGAGGTTTGCATACCTCTGGTGTATTGTAGCTTACTTCCACGATGTACTTCTATTTTAGAAGCGTGGCTGATGATACTGAGGGTTGAAAATGTTCAGCAGGTATACATCAGGAAGAACATGTTGGCTATTCCAATATCAAAATACCATTGTGTTGACTGATAAATAACTGTTCTCCAATCCCTAAGTGGCATCCATGTTCCACATCACCCCTTTTCCTGGACCTCTAAACTCTGCACGGTCCAGGAACTAAAGGGCTAAGTAAGGCCTCTCCCTCTGGGACCTCCAGGACCCTCCCCATTCTGGTCAGCTGGTGGCTAATCCATACTGTTAAATGTTTTAAATATTGTCTCATGTTACATGTAACATATATGAAGCTCCTGGCACATGGTAGGCATTTTTAGTCCTGTGGTTTTGGAGAATTCAGCCTACTTGGGAGTATATATTTTCAATAGCAATGTGGCCAGTATCCTTCCTCCCCTACCTCAGGACACAGCCTTCCTTCCCTTAGGGAACTGTGCCTTTCTGTTTTCTGAGGTTCTAGTGAGGCTTGCAATCACAGTACCTCTCCCTCTAGCAGCTCTTGGAAGGGGCAATAGTATGGGTCTGGAAAATCATAGTCCCCATTCCCTGATAGGCATGTGCTGTGACTATGTGAATCAAGATAGACCAGTCACAGTCTTCCCCTAGAACTCTGAATGTGAGCGCAGGGACTAAAATACTCCTTGTCCCCCTTTGAAGCATGAGCTGAAAGGATGTAGCCCCAGAGCTCCTGGTGGTCTTGACTGTGCAGTGAAGAGGGGCCTGAGAAGTGACACATAGAAACAGACAAATGGAGAGACAGAAAAAGAGAGGGCTTGGATGATATTATCTGAGTTCTGGGCCAAACTTCCATCCTTTACAATAGTGATTCTCACACTTGGGTGTGTATTAGCATCACCAGGAGAGCTAATCAAATATACTCATAATGATGAAAAAATAAAATAAAATGATAAAAAAAAAAGGCAACCTATTGAATGGGAGAAGATATTTGCAAATGACATATCTGATAAAGGGTTAGTATCCAAAATCTATTAAGACCTGATACAACTCAACACCCAAAAAACAAATGATACAATTAAAAAATGGACAGAATATATGAACAGACATTTCTCCAAAGAAGACACCCAGATGGGCAATAGACACATGAAAAGGTGCTCAACATCACTCATCATCAGGGGAATGCAAATCAAAACTACAATGAGATAGCACATCTGTCAGAACAGCAAAAATAAAAACCACAAAAAACAGCAAGTGTTGGTGAGGATGTGGAGAAAGAGGAACCCTCGTCCACTATTGGTGGGAATGCAAACTGGTGCAGCCCCTGGGGAAAACAGTATGGAGGTTCCTTAAAGAGTTTAAAGCTACCTTATGATCCAGAGATTGCACTACTGGGTATTTACCCAAAAAATACAAAAACACTAATTCAAAGGGATACATGGACCCTTGATGTTTACTTCAGCATTATTTGTAATGGCCAAATTATGGAAGCAGCCCAAGTGTCCATGGATAGATGAATGGATAAAGAAGTGATAGATACAGATTAGATATAGATATAGATATAAATAGGTATATCTACATATGTAGATATAAATAGATATATGTGGGTATATCCATATATGTAGAAATATACAGATATATGTAGATACATATCTGTGGAAATATACACATATATATAGATATATATAATGGAATATCACTTGGTCATAAGAAGGAATGAAATCTTGACATTTGCAACAACATGGATGGATCTAGAGAGTATAATGCTAAGTAAAATAAGTCAGAGAAAGTCAAATAGCATATGATTTCACTCATGTGAAATTTAAGAAACAAAACAAGCAAAGGAAAAAAAAGAGAGAGACTGACAAATCAAGAAACAGACTCTTAACTATAAAGAACAGAGGCTTACCAGAGGGGAGGAGGGTGGGGGTGGGGGAAGTAGATGAAGGGGATTAAGAGGACACTTGTCATGTGGACACTGAGTAATGCATAGAAGTGTAGAGTCACTATATTGTACACTGGAAACTAATATGACACTATATGTTAATTATCATGGAATTAAAATTAAAAACTTAATAAAAATTTAGGATATGTTTTAAAGAAGTAATGAGGGGCTCTTGGGTGGCTCAGTCGGTTAAGTGTCCCACTTTGGCTCAGGTCATGATCTCACAGTTTGTGGGTTTGAGCCCCGCGTCGGGCTCTGTGTTGACAGCGCAGAGCCTGGAGCCTGCTTTGGATTCTGTGTCTCCCTATCTCTCTTTGCCCCTCCCCTGCTTGTGCTCTGTCTCTGTCTCCCTCTCTCAAAAATAAATAAACATTAAAAAAATTTAAAAAGAAGTAATGAGATGTTAACATGAGAAATTTTAGTCTGATTGTTAGGGAACTTTCCAGATGGTAAGATGAACTGAACTATAACCATGTACCTACAATGAATTAAGGAAAGTCCTTTGAATATGACATTTTAGAAACTGGCAAATACACAAGAAAAGAAAACAGGTTCACTTGGAGATGTCAGATGACTCCTAACATCTTTCCATCTGTACTATCATCTTTCAGGGATCTCTTTAAGGACCACAAAAGGAGATAAAACACCAGATTTTTAAAAGCGTTTGTCAGTATTTATCTAAACACAACTAAGCAGTTGACCAGGGTCCTATTCGTGGAAAAAATGAATGGATAAATGAGCTGACACAAAACTGTTCTTACATAGAGCTGGTGCCTTTGCAGGAAGTCACTTCCCTAAAAGGGGAAACCATCCGCCGCCACCACCTCATGTGCCGGGTATCGCTCCATTTACACCCACTAACAAACTCACCACACCACAGCCCTCCGAGGGAAGGGCTATTATTAGCTACACTGTCCCACAAGAAAATGCAGGCACACGTGACGTAAGGAACTTGCTAAAATCCCATGACTCACAAGTGGGAGAGCTGCGATTTGTACCTATTCGTCTGACTCCAATGTGCATGCTTTTCCACTGTATTAATATGATACAAATAAAGCACTAACAAATAAAAATAAAAATAAAATCCAGAGACCCAGGCTTGTCGAAATGGAAAAGGGCTGGGTTCTCTGTATTTTTGCCATGTCCTCCACATGATTTGGATACACACCCAAGTTTGAGAACTACAAGTTTACAAGCATGAGATCTAATACCTCTTCTTTTTCTTTTTTTTTTCTTTTTCTTTTTCTTTTTCTTTTTCTTTTTCTTTTTCTTTTCCCTGTAACTACTTAGTTTTCCTATAAGTAGAGATGAAGAAAAGCAGAAAAGCACTTAGCACTCTAGGGCACCATGTAGGGTAGGCTATAAATGAACCAAGCCTCTGGTCAAGGTCCCAGAGTCTCCCTGATCTTAGGTAACTTAGTGAATTGCAGTGTTTGCTCCTGAAGAATATCCTCTATGGGCCCAGTCATGCTGGAGCGAGATGCTGAAGTGGTTGGCAATGACACCTTCAGTCTTCTTGGGCTCCTCTTCATCTACAATTATCTGAAAGGGCATTCTCTGAGCTGCAAGAAGTTAGGGGTAGCCTAAACAGATTTGGCAGAGGAATATAGAAATAATAAACCACAGAATAGGACACAGGACCACCATCCATTATAGCTCCCACTCTGCCTTTTGCCTCTGCTTCTCATTGAGCATTGGGTTCATTCTCTTGAGCTATCTCAGAGGATGTGACTGTCACTAGCTCTGAGGCTCCTACCTAAGACTGTAAGACATCCATCAACCAAGCAGAGAAGTCCCAGTAAAGTCAGGATGACTAGCCTAAATTAAGTTATATCCTCTTACCTGGATTAATCCTCGAGGCCAGGAGATGACAGCTCTTACTAGATGGGGTGGGTGGATGCTGTATGAGCAGACAGTCACCACTCTATCTCATGTTAATAGTGACTAGTATGATATTCTTACACTTGTCATCTCATTAACCTTCACAGCAGTCCTGCAAGGACATCAAGTGATTACTTGTACATTTTGATGAGGAAACTGAGGCTCACAGAGTTCCTACAAGGCACAGCCAGGATTTTAACCCTAGTGTCCCTAACTCCAAGGCCCACATCCTTCCACCACCCTGTGAGATGACAATGGGCTTTGCTTCTGTCTCCATCCACTTGCTCTATAGTTCTTGGCACATTTCAGAATAGTTGTATCTGCTGCATTAATTCTTTAAAATGACAACTGTGTAGCATGTATTAAAATTGACTGGATGCTTCTGCCACCTCACCTGTGCACTGGGGTCCAGAGTCACTTCTCTGAAGGCTCAAAGACTTGTTCATAGCTTTGGAATTGTGTTTGCCCACCCAGAAAGAGGAAGCTGAGGACATGGGTGAACCAACGTATTTATATTACCCTTCCCTTAGTCCTAAGTGCTAACCAAGCTCTTTCTCTCGGGTTCCAATATTGAGATTCTTTCTACTCCTTATCCTACATGATTTACACATGACACCACGTGAAGAGGAGGGGAGAAAAAGTTATTTGTTAGAGTTAGGATTTTTCTTTCCCTAAGAAAACTAAGATCAATGTCATATGTCTCTCCTGTGGTTATGAGTTCCTGGAGGCCCAAGATTATATTCTATTCACTGTGGCATTCCCCATGTTTTTAGCATAGTTCCATGAACATGGAAGTTCCTCAGTAAATATATTTTGACATAAAGTGAATTTTTCTAGGTTCTAAATATAGTCAGGAAAGAGCTTTTGGTGGGTGACCTGTAATCCTTTCCTTAGTGGTCCAGTGGACAAAAAAAATGGACATACAACCCAACGAAGTGTTTCCACTGGAAGAAAAGGAAAGGTGCATAATATATATTCCCTCTGCAGCAGACATTGGAATAGATGCTGTACAGATTTATTTTACCCTCACAAAAACCCATGTACATATATATTATCTCCATCTCCAGATGAGGAAATTTAGAGAGAACAAGTCATTTGGTGTACATTATGGAGAGGTGGTTATGAGCATACATTCTAGAACAACGGGGTTTTTCTGCAGGCTCACTTATTAGCTGTGTGACTTGGGGAAAGTTCCTTAATTTCTCTGATCTTTCTTGTTAAGTTTCCTCATCTGTAAAATGAGGACAATAATATTTGCTAAACAGATTGTAAAGCTCTTAGAGGCAGTGCCTAACAGAGAGTTCAAAATATTAGCTTAAAAACACATCCATAATTAGGACTCTCTTTTACAAATATACAATATTTTTAAAGCTTTTTCAGTGCATCAGAAACATCTAGAGGTCATTTAAATAGCAGATACCAGGGTCACACTCCCAATTAGTGTGACCAATTCATCTCAGTTTCCCTAAGACTTCCTTGGTTTTAGCACCAGAAGTCCTGCATCCTGGAAAACTCCTCAGTTCCAAGCAAATCAGGATGGTTGGTAACCCCAAACCTCATTATTAGCAAATCAGAAACTGAGCTGGGGCCCAGGCATCCATAGCTTGAACAAGGGCGAGACACTGATTGATATTAAGGAGGGATTTTAGTATAGTGGTTTGTCATCGGACTTGGAGCCAGGTAGACCTGGGCCTGAATTCCCTTTTGGCACTTCCAGGAAATGTTACTTTGGGTGTGTTGGTGGGTTCCTGGAAAGCTGACTCTGAAATGGAGAGTAGCATATGCAAAGTTCATTAGGGAGTGCTTTGGGGATCAACCCTTGTGGAAAGAAAGAGAAGGACGAAGGATTAGGCAGAGAGAAATGATGGGATACAATGAAGTTTCTCAATGAAGCCCTCCACCAACAGGGAGCTCTGGAGCTAGGAGGGTCCTTCAGAGCTGTCTTGAGATCAAGTAAGGGGGCTGGGCCTCTCTGTCTTCAAGTCAACAAGTCCAAGTGCCACCAGCCCTGGCAATTCTCTTCCAGGATGCTGACAGCTGAGTGCTGTCTATTAACCACATTTCTTGTAGCTCTGACAATAAATCTTTCAGTCCTGAGGGAGCCTCCAGGTGTCACATCATAGTATCCACTACAGGGTGAATGAGCCCTCTGAGCCTCTGTTTCTCCATCCATAAAACAGGACTGATGATAATAAGGTCACCTACCTCAGAGAATTGTTGAGGACTAATGAACTACTACACAGTGGGGTAGAGTTTGGGATGGAGATGGGAGCTGCTTCAGGAAGGCCTTCTTATAGAAACTATGACCTGATCTTTGTTATTAGGCGGGACAATGTTCAAAGTTTCATTGTGGGTTGTGTTACTGGGTTGGATATTAAACAAAAGTGTAAAGTAGGGGAACAATTGAATCCATTCAACAATTGTTTGACAGGCACCTGTTGACAAAGAGGGTAGAGCCTGAATGAAGCTTGAAGAGGAAGCATAGTTTTTGCCCTGGAAGATCCTACAAAATAGTGGCATAGATAAGGCTTAGATATGGGATTCCATGGAAGATTAAAAATGTATTTACTAGTAGCAATGCAGTGCCAAAATAAAACAAGTGAAATGAGAGATACTCTTGGCACTGGAATATGGTGAGTGTTGGATATCCATTTCTAAAATTACCTCCAATGGCAGACTCTTCATATCCATCAAAATGTGGACTTAGATGCTGCTAGAGAGGATGTAACAGAACTGTCACATTTTAACACATTAATTTACTGTAATTTTTTGTATGGGGGGGAGTTTTACATCAAGAGCCTCAAAAACATTCATGATCTTTGATCCAAAATCCTACCCTTGAAACTTTAATCCAAAATAATTTGAAATAACAAAAACCCTTACACTGAAAGACATTCTTTGTAGTACAGTCCAAAGAGAGAAAACTTGAAGACTCCTCAAACGTTTGGTGACAGGGAAGCAGTTATTTAAAATTAGAATTCAACTTTCTTGGGAAGGGATGGTTATATTTGGAATCCATTTTCCAGATGGAGGAAGTTGACGCCAAGAGTCAGTCATGTACTTGTTCCAACAGGTGGAGACGAATGGGACTAAATCTCCTTAATTCTTGGTCAAGAATGCTATTTTTCTCTTGAACTACCATCTTGTTTCTAAACTTGCTCTCCTAGAGTGAAATGCCAGCTGTCAGTGTTGCACTGTGAGGCCAGTTTAAAATGACTCAAAGTATGTCACTGAGCTTATACAGTTAATGATTGATCGATTGGTTGATTGACTGATTTTCTATTGCTCAAACAGGTGAATCTTAGGGGAAAAAACTTATTTGTACTAAAACATACCTTGAACTCACTCATTGTAAACATACTCAGGTTGTGGTTTAGTGTGATGTATTGCAAATATTTTAAATTTTCTGTATATTGTAATGTTTTGACATATCTCAAAAACCTTTCTGCTAGCCATTTCTTAGAGACAGCAAAGGGTCCAGCCTGGACTGTGCCTGCACGAGGCAAACTAACCAATCTAGAGTTGGACCTTCTCTGTCTGGCCTGTGTACCCCAGGAGGCAATATCCCTCTGCCTTAATTATCTCAGCGCCAGGTACCAGGCAACTAGCGACCATCCCTATGGCTCAAAGCCCACTGAAATTATTTAAAGTAGCCAATCCTAAGCTATTTACTGCACCCTGCCTTGCCTTTCCCTTGTGGAAAACCCAATAAAGTCCGTGTCCTAAAGACTCCCCTAGCTCCTGTCTTTTGCCCCCAACCACTCTGGTGTCTTTCCCATGTGGCCCTCCGAGGTGGGCTGAGCCTCTTTTCTAGGACCTGTGAGGGTGATAGACTTATTTTTTCCTGCTTTTCCTCTCCTCTGACTCCTCTTGTGGTCGAGCCTGACTGACCATCTCATAAAGAATACAAAACTCATGACCTCTCAGTAAAACATCTTGGAATTAGACCTCAGAAGAAATAGATGAAAAGCTCAGTTGTTTGCCAAATTGTATTAGCACTTCCTCTGAGCACTTTGTCAGTGCATCATCCCTGTCATATTCCATTTAAAAATAGATTAAAATACAAGATAGTGTGTGAGGCACAGAAGCTATTGACCAACGCAGCCCACTCTGGCTGCCCAGAGCTGAGGTGCATTGGCTGGTTCTGTTAGAAGTGACAGAAAACCTGATAGAAATGGGTTTTTATTTTTTAAATCCTCATGGTTTAAAAAAATGTTTATTTATTTATTTATTTTGAGGCAGGGTTGGGGGGAAGGGGAGAAAGAAAGGAGAGAGAGAATCTCAAGCAGACTCCACACTGACAGCACAGAGTCTGTCACAGATCTCCATCCCAGGAAGAGATCATGCCCTGAGCCAAAATTGAGTCTGAGCCTTGACTGAGGACCCAGGTGCCCCTAAATGTGTGCGTGTGTGTGTGTGTGTGTGTGTGTGTGTGTGTGTGTGTTTAGGAAAAAGGAACATAATAGCTGACTTAGGCTGAAAAGTCCAAGGTTAAGCTGTCTTCTGGAATGCTTGGATTTGGGGCTCTAATGATATCACTGGGACTCAGTATCAGTCCATCTCTTGGCTCTGCCTTTCTTTGTGTGGATGTCTGTCTCAGCTGCGTGTGACAGCACCAGCTCCAAACCTCAAAGTCGCTTCAGGTTTTACTGGGTAAGAATAGGAGTCAAATTCCTATTCCAAAGTCCAGAGGAAATCTATCATTAGCCTTGATTGGGTCACATGACTACTGCGAACCAATCACACGGAAATGCAGTGGACTGATGGGCCTGCCCTGAGTCACATGACCACCCCTGGAGTAAGTAGTATGGAGGGAGGTCCATGGAGCTCTGGGCTGGTTTCATAGGAGCCACAGTTGGTGAAGAGTGGAAGAGGATGACTTTAAAGAGAAAACCGGGTCACACTTACTAGATAGAGTGAGTGAATGCCAGGCAGCAAAATCAACAGATGTCTACTACAGTTGGACTGTTGTCATTTTATTCTAGCTCTGCTGGGGAAAAGCCAGTGAGAACAAATTCAGCAAATCACAGACTTGCACTGAAGAGAAGAAACACAAGAATCTAAGAAGCTCAGTCTTTTTTCTCTAAATAGAACATAGTTTACACTATCGAAGACAGATGCTTGTTTATTCTATGCTGAGAGCTCTCCAGCCAAGAGGATTCCAAATATCCTTCCATCTGCAGATCTTTCCAGGGCTTTGCAATTTTTACTATTTAATGAGAAAAATTGGGGGAGGGGCACTTTAAAATAAAATAATATGTTTGGAGGAAAGCTGAAGGGCTACATTATTTCACAATTCTGGAATTCAAAGCAATAAAAAGTAAAACACTGTTACAGGCTCAAAGGAGAATACTATCATCTATGAAACAATTTTATTTGGTTATTTGGGCATTTTGAGAGACTTTCCCTATAGCTGTATTATAAAATAACTCCTGTGTTTTCATTATATACAGTCCTGTTTGGCCTTGTGAAACAAGAAATTAGGTGCTGTATTTAGTTTATGCATAATGGGGCTTTCTATCATTTACATGCCCTTTGGTGTAGTATTAATTCACATCCCTTTTAAAAATATAATTTTGGAAGCAATTATCATTAAAATTTCTTACAACTTTTAAATTTGAGATAATTGAACTGAACGCGTGTTTACTCACATCGCCCATGCCAATACTGGTTCATGGGTTTCAAAAGTAGAATAAGTTTTTGGAACTGCTCCCTGATGAACATTTGAAGATGATTTTTGATCTCTGGAAAAACATTTGTTCCCAACATAGGTGAAATCAATTCCCTTGTAAGTTGAGTGTGATGACAATTTAAAGAAACTATTCTTCATGAGTTGAAAAGAACACTTCTTTATCTTACTAACGAAGCCTGAGAGTATGATGGATTCTCATCTAGATGAGATAGTACTTAGGAGTTGCAAACTCACAACAAATGGGGGAGTACTCCTACCATGGATAATATCAATTTTTGAGTTCCATTGTTCCACTTTGGTTACAGAGTAGCCTCGGTTATCATTTCTGGAACCCCACACCCCCATGCTTTGTTGTGGTCCAAAACATCTTCTAGTGGGCTACATTCTTTGGAGGAACAAAATATGTGCAGAAAGTGTGCCAGTCTGGGAAGGATGCTGAGTAGATAACTGCATGCAGTGTAATTGAAGGGATCTTGCATAGAAATTAAGGTCCCACAGAAATAGCCCATAAGAGGCACTCAAATATTTGTTCAAGGAAGGAAAAAAATAAGTGAGGGAATCAGCGTAAAGACATCTTGCAGACAAAATTAGAAAAGCATCTTGTAGACATTCTTTTTAATTTACCTCCCTCACTCCTAGCTCGGTCTACTTTAGCAATGCTACAGGAGTCACAATGTCATTAAAAAATATCATACCGGAACTCAGAGAAGAATGTGTTTACTCAACTTCCCAGAGATAAAAAAATAACTGAATGGTGATAGATTTTTCAAAAATAGGTGAAATCAGCTCTTTGCATATTGAAGAGTAAAGCATAATTATCTTTGTTACACCATGCTGGTGGAATATCTGACTTGTGGAGGAACCTACCACAACTTTGCCTAAGTAATCGATGCTCCCAAACATGTTAGTCACTGAGGGCCCCTGGATTGTATTGCTTCAGGGACCACATCCATAGACACTTCCCTGTGCTGGCACCCTAGAGTTTGTAACCCAGCACCCCTGTAGTTATTCTACTCAACATCTGTGTTGAATTTGTTGCTTGTCCAAAGACTCAGTTCGTTAAGTGTTTGGTCTAATTTTTTTTCAGATCTTGAACTCATATTAATTCAGTAGGTTTGCAGAAAGTGTTTATGTAAATTAGTGCATATTTTTAATGTCTCCCTATTTTTCTGGTTTGTGGGGCTGTAACTCAGGAAGAAGAGGACTCCCGGGAAGAACCTAAATGTCTCGAGTCGGAACAGAAGATGGCATCAGGTAGAGTACATTCAGTGCGACGCCTCCTTTTCTGGGCTGCTGTTGCTGACAGCAGGGCTTGCAGCATCCAAAAGCTTTGCATGTTGCCAGAGAAAGTCTGTGTGACTTTCCAAATGATTGGAAACATGACTAGAAATGTCACTTGTGATGTATTCCAGGCACGATGTCTAGACAATCTGGTCATCATGCCGAAACTAGCTGCTTCTCTTCTTTCTTTTATTGATTCCAGTTCTTGATGAACAAATACTTGCAATGAAGTAAATGATGATAATGATGAAGAAATTTCAAATTTGGGAATACTAAAATAAGTAGCGTAGCTGTTCACTGAAGTTTTTATGATTACCTTGGGAAATGATACTTAGTTGCATTTGCTGGGTTTCTTTTTATGTTAGTGCATAGTGAAATACGCTGCTTTGCTAAGACTATTTACCCCGTAATAGGACTCCCTATGAGATACTATGGAAAGAAACAGTGATGAGTAAATTCATAAGTTAGTTTCTGACTATGATCAGTAAGGATAATGACATGCAATGCTCATAAAAAGAAACATTAGTTGAATGGACCTAACAATAATGAAAACTAAGTCTCTGCTTCTATATTCAAATGGATTTAGCTTGGTGTTTTAGATGTTTAGGGGTTAGAAGAGGGATCCAGATGTGTTTGCTGCTGGCAGAGGCTCATGTTTTTACATTTTAATGGAAATCAGAGAGCAGGATTGAGAAAATGGAAATGGTAATGAAAAAATGCAAAGTGGGGGGAGAGGTGGCATCCTGCTCTGATATAGATGGAGGAAAGAGAATTAGCAATTAAGCATCTCCACCATCTCCCTCTATACCCCTCCCAAGTGTCTATCTGCAACAATAACAAACATTGCTTTATATTGGTGCCTCTCCCTAGGACACTCTCCCCTTGCAGATCCTTGTTTCGCTGCCTCCTTCTCATCATTCAGGTATCCACTGAAATGTCTACTCCCTGAGGCCATTTTGTCATTCCTTCCCGCCACTCCTCATGTCATTGCCCATTTTTATTTGTTTCATAACTCTTATGACAATCTAAAATTATCTTTCTATGGATTGGTTTGGTTACTTATTTTTCCCTAGAGAGTAGAAACCTTGCCTGTCTTATTTAACAGTATCTTAGCACCTTGGACAGTGGCTGGAACCTGGTAGTCATTCAGTAAATTCTTACTTGAGTCCTTTGTGTCCACTATATGCAAGGTATTTTCTTTCTCTGTATAATGGAGATATAGGTAGGGTGGGTTTGATGTAAGCCAACTCTGTAGCTACTTTAGATGTAGACCCTTTAGATTGGGCTATAAAGGAGTATAAGGCATGACACATGCCTTCAAGAAAACAAAAGTCTAAGGCATAGATGTGTTTGGAACACAAGAAATAATGTGAAAAGACTGATACAACCAAAGCCCTGTGGTTACATTGAGGAAGTAGAATCTAAGAAGCTTCCTTGAGTTGATGATGCTTGTAAGGAGTTTTGGAGTTTGAAAGTAGCGGTATAGAGTGGGCAGAGTTGGAGCTTGTGTATCATACCCATGAAAATTGTTCTGAATGCTACTTTTGCACACACACTCTTGATTTTCAGTTCCTCAGCTAGAGAAGGCTGGGATAATGGCCATTGCTGGGTCAATGCAAATTTGGCCAAGAGATTTTGAGTTTCCTGGTTGCTGTTGTAAATGGTATCACTTGCTCTCTTGGTATAGTGCCCACTAGATTTTGAAGGCATTTGTTCACATCCAAAGACTTGACTACCTCACATGTTGTGAAGGCACAACTACTCACTAAAGCTTTTCTAAGACATGAGTTGACTCCAACACATCCCACCATGACACCTCTGAGTGAGAAATCAGGGATCCCATTCTCAAACAGTCTGCTAGCATTCTTCAAACTTTAAGTCCTTCGAGTGTGTTACTAGAAATGTATATAGTGGTAAAGATTTTCCTCCAAAAATACATTTGGAGTCAGAGATCCCAATGAACATAATTCTGCAGAAAAAGAGGGACACAGTTTAGTTAGAAATCTAGAATCCACATTTCTTTGTGATTGAATTGTATGGCTTTAGAATTTGGATTGTGAATAAATATTCACCTATTTTCTTAAAAAACACCAAATAATGCTATTCTCTAAGTAGAAATTTTGAGAAGAAAATGCAAAAATTTCTCACTACTTCTAAAAAGTGCTTGGGTTCACCAACTTTGGGACTTACTACAGAGCCCCTTTCGTTTACAGGACTTACTCCCAAAAGTGCATCTCTACACTGTGGCACTAGTGTACTTTGCCTCTAGTTTTCGTCCATTAGTTCAGATATACTGTGTTTGTTAACCATTCTTTGAAGTCATATTATGTGTAAGTTGTGTCTGCCAGGTTATTTGAAAAGTATGAACATAAAATACAATAACTAAGAAATGTTTATTGGATGCCTACTATGTGCTAGACATTGTGCTAGGAATAATGCCATATTTAGAGTGGTAACTAGGACAGACATGACTCCATGTTTCATGGAGTTTGTGGGCCAATGAGAAATGCAGCCATTAAACAAATAAAAGGAAAATTTAAATTATGGAGAAATTGTACCCTTTAAAAAACAAGTAAAATGTAAATTCTAGAGAAAGCAGGGTTCTGTGGAAGTCTTGCCTTTAGAGCTTGTACTTAAATAGTGTCTCTAAAACATGGACACAGAGGGCTAAGACGACAGGTCTGATACAGTGCATGCTAAAACACAGACAGGAGTGGGGGGATGAGGTGAGAGAAACTCAATTTGGCGGATCCAGGAAGTTATCCAAGGGATTGCAGCATACGAGTTGGGTCTTGAAGAATAGATATGAAATCCTTTTGTGAAGAAAGACACATTAGCCAGGATATTTATAAAGTGAAAACCAAATACTATATAATGAATCTAAGCAATACCTATTTGGCATTCAGCCTCTTTTCGTGGCCGCTGACCTAATCCTCAAGCATCAGTCACTTTATCCTGAGATCTATAATTTATACTTGCAGGGTCCACCCAGGGGCTAGAACAGGTTAATTGGGAGTGTGTTTAAACTTTACCATCATCATTACCTGTCATTTGCTCTCTAATAATTCAGTGTCTGTGTATATTTGAGGGTTTTTTTTAAGTAAGTGACCTGCGTGTAATAGAACCCTAATGCCTACTCAGAATCAGGGAGCACTTCCCCTTGACTTTATGGATATATTAGCTGAGTGGATAGAGTGCCCATTTATAATAAGTCTCTTTTAATGTGATACACCATGAGTGGCTGTCAGCTGGTGCTTCATTTTAGCAAGACCAGTGCTAGGCATGTTCATCATCAGATAGATAAAATTTACCTTTGCCTCAAGACTGCCCTTTCCAGGCCCTGCCCCTCCACAGTGGGGTTCCCTCCTCACTACCTTTGGTCCCCAGTTCTGCTACCATCAAAACAACATGCAGGGTTCCTGGGTGGCTCAGTGGTTTGAGCATCTTGTTCTTGGTCTCCTCTCAGGTCATGATCTTCTCACCGTTCATGAGATTGAGCCCACATCAGGCTCTATGACCTGCTAGCATGGAGCCTGCCTGGGATTCTTTCTCTCCTCCTTCTCTCCCCTCCCTTGCTCATGTGCACTCTCTCTCTCTCAAAATAAATAAATAAGCTTTAAAAGAAAAGAACATGCAATCAGGCATGTGTACATTGGTACGTAATTAATTTACCTGATTATGTTGCCTCTTCTACAGCCTATTGGTATTTTATGGTGCAAATGTACCTATGGAATGAAAAAATTTGGTGGCTGTTCAAAGGACTTTAAACATTAGCAAACAGGTAAGAAGAGGAGTGCTTTCTGGTTACAGACACAATGTATGGTTAGTCACTTTCTTGACTTGAATAAGGCCTTGAATCATTGGGATGCTCAGTGAAGATTCCATCAGACTGTGTGTTCCTTAAAAGCAAGTTTTATGTCTGTGCACAAGTGAGGCTAGATCCTTTATGCAAAGGTGCAATTTTGGAGATATCTTGCATCATTCTCCTATGACATTCTGCTTATAACTGCACAGGGAAAAGGAAGAATGAGGTAATGGACCCATGAAAAATGGTGATATGAGTGGAGATATTGTGAAGGAAAGATTTCCATATGTAACAGTTCCTTTGAGGTGGCCATGGTGTTATGTGAAAAACAGAGAAAAACAATGATACTTTACTGATTGTGACAAGAAGGACAACATAATTCCAAGCAGAAGGATCTATATGTCAGCAAGGAGCTGACAATATGACCCTCTGAAGATAAGCCAGTTATTGGAAGTATCCAAGGACAGGGGGAGGGTTTACATGTTCTCACCTGATTTGGTGCCTCATTTCTCGGCTGCTACATCACGGTTGGCAGACATTTTGGTCTCTATGGCTCACTTTGCCATCTGTTCCCAGATCTTTCCTTCTGTAGGTTTTCTTTCCCTTTTGCATTGCCATGAGAGGTGTTCCTTTCCCAGAACCTTCTGTGGTTGCTCTGACTTTTGGAGAAGTTTTTTTTTTTAAATTTTTTTTAATTTTTTAAAATTTACATCCAAATTAATTAGCATATAGTGAAGCAATGAATGATTTCAGGAGTAGATTCCTTAATGCCCCTTACCCATTTAGCCCTCTCCCCCCCACAACCCCTCCAGTAACCCTCAGTTCTCCATATTTATGAGTCTCTTCTGTTTGGTCCCCTTCCCTGTTTTTATATTATTTTTGTTTCCCTTCCCTTATGTTCATCTGTTTTGTCTCTTAAAGTCCTCATATGAGTGAAGTCATATGATTTTTGTCTTTCTCTGACTGACTAATTTCATTTAGCATAATACCCTCCAGTTCCATCCATGTAGTTGCAAATGGCAAGATTTCATTCTTTCTGATTGCTGAGTAATACTCCATTGTATATATATACTACATCTTCTTTATCCATTTATCCATCGATGGACATTTGGGCTCTTTCTATCCTTTGGCTATTGTCGATAGTGCTGCTATAAACATGGGGGTGCATGTGTCCCTTCGAAACAGCACACCTGTATCCCGTGGATAAATGCCTAGTAGTGCCATTGCTGGGTCGTAGGGTAGTGCTATTTTTAGTTTTTTGAGGAACCTCCATGCTGTTTTACAGAGTTGCTGCACCAGCTTGCATTCCCATGGAGAAGTTTTGCCATGAGGCTTAATTTAATCTCTTTCTATTCCATGGAAGGGCCCTTGGAACAAGCCAAGCACTGCACATACACACAACAGCCTAGAAAAGGCATCAATATTGAGCAAGGTTAAAACTGAGCATTACCTTTTTGGTACAGAGACTCAGGTTTACAAGCTGACATAAAGGAACTCCAGATCTTGCCCAAACTAATCTTATCTTTAGCTAAATGATAGAAATTATGTAGTACCACTTTTCGGAGATTAGCACATCCTATCTTCATTTATTCATTCATTCCCTTGTGGACGGGGAGACAGATGAATGGGCAGCTATGCTTTCTTGAGAGAGTTTTTTTTTTTTTTTTAATGAATTGCACCCTTTCTGGTGGCTATATTTCAAAAAGAAAGTAAAATGTGTTTTTAAAATGTTGGCTCTGTCTTGCCATTTTTCTTGCCCATGCGTTGCTTTAAAAGCAGGCCAAATATTTTTGAATGCTAAAGCAACTTTCAAATGTGTTTAAAATTCAAGAACACTTTGCTGAATCCTTATCATCTTTTTGGTTGCACTCAGCTGGGGCTTTTGGGGTCCCCAAGATTGCAACACTTAGATCATAATGGGAGAATCTTGTAAGTCAAAGCTATTTTATGACAGTCAGAACATTTCATTGGAACACTCCTTTTGCTAAAGGTCACCTGCGGCTGAGTGGGGCCCGGCACGCTTTCAGAGTTGGCTGTCTGTATCATCTGCATTTTGTCAAGTTTTCATTTCCTGTGGTTTGTAGGTTTCTTGTGTGTGAAGTAAACCCCAAACGGTTAAAATTCTTCAACTAAAAATGAATGCAATAAGGAAAAAAAAATGTATGTATTTTTGTAACCTTTATGAGGAAGTGAGACCAGGGTTCCACTGAACAGCTGCTTAAGTGACATGATGTCGCCATGTGTGTGTGTGTGTGTGTGTGTGCGTGTGCATATGTGTGTGTGTGTGTGTGTGCGTGTGTGTGTGTGTGTGTGCATGTGTGTGAGGCTGGCCCCCTGTGGGAAGGCGACACTTTTGGCAGGGAGCCTCGGGAGGTGAGAAAATGACCTATTCTCTGGCAATTCAGACAAAGTGTTTGGTCTTAACTTTCATGTCACAGTAGAACAGTCAAAATGAGCTTTCCACCCAGCCAACTGTATTTCAGTTACACCCCACTTTGTGCAAAAAAAGGTTATTTATTTTCCTTACCGATTTTTCCAAGGCGCGGGCCAAAGAATGAATAGAGGACTGTTCAGGTAAGGAAGTTAGAAAACAGAAGATGCTGTACACTTCCTTTGTCCTGGGTTTACTCTCTTTCCATCCCCTTGACCTTAGAACAGACAGTCTGAGGTCCTAGGAAGCCTTTTAATCACAGAAGATGCTGCTGGGGGCTGTAGATGACCTGATCCCTAAATTTCTATATGGGATGGTTGGATGTCTTGGTCTGCATGGCTTCCGTCCCTACCTCCTGTTAGGGCTCTGCTCTCAGCAAGCCTTTCCCTGACCACCCTGAACAAAAAACTGTGATCTGTCCTTCAACTCTAACCTCTTTGCCCCATCTTGCTTGTCTGAAAGCCACTTACCACCCTGGCGCACCATGTCCTTTATTTACTCTTTGTGTGTCTTCCCCTTCTAGAATGAGCTCCATGAAGGCAGCAGTGTTTGAGCATTTTATAGGCCACTGTGTACATCATGAATGCCTACAACAGAGCCCTATGTATAGTGGGTGCTCAATAAATGTTTGTTGGACGAAGAGGGAATGCTTGCTCTTTTCTTTTAAACTTTTGCTGAAGCAATGAGCTCAGCCAGAATCTGAATGCTGAGTGCATTTTTCTATTTGTTTTTTTTCCCCCAGCTCTCAACACAATGTCTGGAATATGAAAGAGCTCAAAATAAATGGTTGTTTGACTGAAGTATGAGTGCATGCATGAATGATCAAGTCTGGCTTATAGTACAACTTTTAATATCAAAACTGTTTCTCAGCTGGGGCTCTAACAAACATGAAGAGAACCATGGGTGGGGGGTGGTGGTCAAAGATGAGGGAGACATGAGGCTTGCCTTCAAGGAGCTAAATGTACTTCCTGTGCCTGAGTTTACCTTCTTTCCATTCCCTTGCCTGTAGGACAGTCTGTGGGTTCTTGGAGGCCCTTTATTAGAGAAAATGCTGCTGGGTTGCAGATGACCTCCAGCCAAGTCCTGATCCCTACACTCCTGTGTGGGACCTAGATACCATGCTTTTGTTTTAGCCTAAGGAGTCCCACTATTTTGTCTCTACTTCAAATACTAGTTGACTGAATGTTCACTGTCATATAAATTCTTCCCAAGAAGTGATGGTCTATCAGAGGAATAAGCACCTGCAGAAGCGATATAATCCCTAATCCAAAAACAAAAACACCACTGGATGGGGAGGCCATGTTTGGGCTCTAACAGATATTCGTAAGGAGGAAGATGTTTCTAGAATTTTTTCACAGGTCCTGCATTATCAGTGTAAGTAGGAGAAAGACATGGGGTGGGGGGAGAGTGCAGCTAGATTTTCTTTGCTGTTAAATCAACTGGCCTTGCCCTCGAATCCAAGAAGATGCTTCTCTGGTGGGTGGTGGTAGGGAGGGAGTGGGGATGATTCTTGTCTTTGGCAACACAAGGCAGCAATGGTTTTCCTTCATGCAGGAAAGGACATTTCCTGTCCTGCCTGTTAGAGATGTACCACTCTGCTCCTAGCTCAATATTATTTTGCATTGAGAACGTGTCAGACTTAAGAAATCCAGTTTCTGAGTTCTCAGCGCTGTCCTAGGCAACAGCCAGTAAGTGATACTACCACCCACAGCTCTGAAACCACAGCGTCCATCCACCTCAGGGTCACCCAAGAGCAGTTTCTGGTTTTTCTCCCCTCTCCATGGGCAGAGAGCTAATCATTTCCAGATTTCTTTTATTCAGGAAATTCAATAGACCATTTATTGTTCATAAATGAGAAAACACAAACATAAATAAAAGTGAGAGTTTGATTTAGGTCTCTGTGCTCAAGGCACCCTTGATGTATGGTTGACTGACCAGGCACCTGTTTCTTGAAGAGGAGCTGAAATGCACCTGCAGAGGCAATGCCTGGTTTTGGTGTTGTGCCCACGCACCCCAGAAGACACCTTGGTAGCTTTATCAAGTACTAGTCCCCTCAGCACTTCTGGAGACACGAGGCTTTCCAGAAGTTTATCCAGGTCATAAAATGAATCAGTTACTAGGAATGAATTTTCAATGCAGCAATACTTGGAGCAGAATTGCCTAATTTGTGTGCGTGTGCGTGTGCGTGTGTGTGTGTGTGTGTGTGTGTCACAAGATGTTTCTGTGCTATTTTACTTTCCTCTATTATTTCACTGTTTGTTTAAAATTTGTTATTGGGGGTTTGTAAGAATCCCTTAGAGCAGACAGGATTGTGAAGGCAACACTAATACACAAAAGCAGCAATGACGAAGCGGCACTTACAGGAAATACATGAGACCACAAAATGGTGGTCTTCCAGTGTTTCCATCCTGCAGGAACCTCTCTTCTACCGCTCATGTCCTGTCCCCAGACTAGAAAGCTGGGGCTTGTGTCACATGCTGCGTGTTTGGATGCCCAGCCCACTCTGTCCTTGGGGTGTCCCCTTCCTCCTGTTCTCAGGTTGCGGACAGTGGAAATCATCACGTAGAGGTTCCAGCTGGTCATTGTCACAAAGGCTCTTAGGTAGGAGAGAAAAGGTGAAGTTTTTAAATCTCAAAGATTGTTGTTGTTGGTGGTGTTCTTGTTGGTATTTACCCACGTTTCCCTGCAAACGTTTAAATGAAGTGGCTCTTTGGTCCTAGGGGGTCCCCTAAGGTCAGCGTCTTTATTTCCCTCACTCACTCAGCCGGGTTCAATTTGGCTTCATGGCAGTCAGACCCCATCACCCACTTAAGGATTCCTGGTGGGTCAGCCACTGCTCCAGAATTTGTATATGGGAGGAGCACAGATCAAGCCATATAGTTGAAAAGATTTGTTCTAAAGTCATTTTTGTATGGCACTTCATTGAGAAAATGCCATCATCCAGATTCCGAGGGGGGATGGTGGCGGTGCAGGATTGCTGAAGCTGGGGGGTGTGGCCACCGTGCCCCCACCTCCACTTCTGCGGACACGCCCCACTTCCAGGCCTGCAGGTGTCTGCCTCAGGGGTTCTGTTCCAGAACCTGCTCTGACCCCCCTCAGTAGCCCTCAAGCAAGCGCTGCTGCGACCTAGTGAAGCAATACCTCTGCTCCCTGGCCCCTTGGGGAGGCCAGCTGTGGGGCACACGCCCTGCCCTGGTGCCCCAGAGTTGCCGCTGAGAGCCAAGCCCCCCCGTCACCCACAGAAGTAGCTGGTGGCCCTTCCTCCCGGCTTCTCCTCCCACTGCCCCCCCTGCTGTTGCCCTCACCTGCCGCATACACGGCTTCTGGGGGCATCCATAACGAGACAGGGGCCCCTGGCACCGGCACCACGTTCAACACACCACAACGTATTCAAAAGAATCAGTGAGCCTAAGATCTCACAACCAAAACAAAACCAAAACAAAAAACAAACAAAAAAAATCTGAAAATATTTTTTTTAATGTAAATGCAAACTAGCTGCTTTGATTACTACCTCATTAACTGGTCAAAATGGCGGCCTTCCTAAGCTTCTTAAAAATTCTCCAACCTTGGGGCACCTGGGTGGCTCAGTCAGTTGAGCCTCCGACTCTTGATTTCAGCTCAGGTCATGATCTCAGGGTGATGCGGTGCCGCCCCAAGTTGGGCTCCACCTGGGGTATGGAACCTGCTTCAGATTCACTCTCTCCCTCTGTTCCTCCCCCACCCCCTCCCCTTTCCCTGTGTGGCCTGCACTCTCTCTCTCTCTAAAAAAAAAAAAAAAAAAAAATTCTCCAACCTTTTCTGAATGCAGCATTCTGTCCTTACCCATTAATTGGGGCGTGTTGAATGATTACTAAGAAGGAATAAGATTTTTCCATCTCAAAGTTGACTATCACAAAGCATAGTTGCTTAGATACTGCCACATTGTGACTCATTTTGAACTCACTTGACATGAGTTGAAGAGTGGATTTGAGTCACAAAACCATTTATTTTTGAGTCCCAAACATGAGCTCTAATGTTCAGCTGAGTTATTGATTGGATCTATGTGAACTTGAATAATCATTTACCTTATTTTGAGCCTGTTTTTAAAAAACAGCTTAGAAAAGAACACCTCTGCTTCTGTACCCTTCATCACAGAGAGATGATGAGAAAGAGACAATAAAATACCATAGTAAAATGTTAAGTGAATTTTCTGTAACAAATTATGGCTGAGGGTTGGTATGTGGTCTGTGTTCCACACAGCTATTCAAAAACAGTGAGTAATTCTGAAAGCCTGAATGGTGATTTTTAACTGCTTAGGACTGGCGTTACCAATAGGGCAAAGTCAGATACGTTTTCTTTGGCCTGCAGTCTTTAAAATTAAAAAAAAAAAAATGATTGCCAGTGTTTAAAGCCTGGAAAATTTCCTGTAAAAATTTAGGTTCTGATATCTCTTGAGAAATTGAAAAACCTGGCCATACCCGGCCTGCCTTCCTAAGTGATAAAAAATAATAATCAGCTGGTGTCGCATCCCTGAGAGGTTACATCCCCATCCTGCCTGTGTCTGAGGAGCAGGTGAGATTGTGTGGGGGCCATTGCCATGGAAACAGGGCAGGAAATGCTAGCTCGCATCAAGCTGGTGAGCACTGACCTCGGCCAGCCATCTTCACACAGTTCCCTGAAGCTCCCCGCAGTTACATTTTCTTCTGGGTCAGAGGCTAATTCCATACTCTTCAGAGGCTTCTCATGATTTCGATAATGGAGTAGTACAAACATTTTGCGACTCTGAAGGGTACCACCGGGAAGGGGAACCACTTAATGGATGGGTGTGGCTGAACAGCTGTAAGTGCAGCCCCAGCTCACACCTTAATGACACAGGACATAGGAGGACTAGGGACAGCTCTGGGGCCACACCTGCCTCTCTAGACCTTTTCCTTTCACGGGAGCTAAGGGGTCACTGTGTTCCCACTGAGAGGGCTGTGGTAAAGGACTTCTGTTTCTGCTCTTGCTCAGCAAGACTGATGTCACATTCCCTTTGTGAGCATTTGCTCATCTGGCCGTGTGCCTGGCACCTTTTAGATGGATTTCGATCAAGCATGACTCCAGTGTATACAGTAATCATGGAAAATTTCAGCTTTCCTATCCAAGGAGAAACTGACAAGAGGGACACACTGCCCCCTTGGCTTTTAGAAGCAGAACCAGATCAAGGACTTTAAAAGTCAGGGCACGTTTGGCAGAGGCCCAGTGCTAGTATTTGGCCGTCACTGTAAATACTGTGGCATCAGTTCATTTGGTTACATGGTTAACTCGTCCATGTGTTCAACAAACATTTGTGGAGCCTGCCCTCTGTGTTGAGCACCGATACAGGGCCTCAAGTCTCGCCTTGTTGGTTTTATGCCCTCAGCCCTAATAGCCACGTTTCCAGAATTTCAAGCTTTAACATTTTTCTTGTGTCTGCATTCTTTTCATGGCTGCTCTGCTATAAAGTGGGTTCATAGGATGCGGGTCCATCCAACCATTGGAAAAGGTTTAAGGAAAATGGAACATCATGTTACTTCCTTCAGGTATCCACACTTTCTCTGCTCCTTACCACTTACAACCCATTGAGTGTATCCGGAGTTCATCTGGTCCAGCTGCCATTTTTGATTTGAGCGTATTCAGGATCGCATGCTCTGAATTGTCCTTTTCTAACAACTGAACATGAAATGTCTGGTACACGTGTTTGCCGGATACTCTAACGATGACACTAAGTACTTGCAATGCATTAGGTGCTATGCTAAGTGCTTTATGTGAATTTCTTGTGTAATCCTCTGAACAGCCCTATGGAGTGGGTACTACATTGTCCCCACTTTGCAGATAAGGAAACTCAACCTTAAACCTTTAGTTTATCCCAACATAGGCCCAGTTGAGTCCAATGCCCTATGCCCTTAGCCATTTCAGCAACTCTGCAAATACCAATATGTCTTCTGAACAGAGTTGAGAATTTCTGAGCACTACCATACTGAGGGAGTAGATTTTGTCTCTGCTTTGAGCACGTTTATCAGCAGGGATCTTAGATCTGGTGCCCTTTAGGAAGGCTAATGCTCCTGGTTTCCTGTAAGGAGGGCACCCTGGAGTAGGGCAAGTTCCTGGAATTTGCCCTGGGTATATGAAGTCATGCTTTGGTTGAGATGAAATAAATGAGTCTTGACTCCCCCACCCCCCCTCCCCGCCTAAGATTTGGCGAAGTTGAGGATCTTTGTTTTTTAATCTGCTTCACTCTATTAAGATATTATGTTGAAATCTAGAAGCAGATAAGAACAAACTCCCCCCAAACTTGACTCTTCTCTCCAACTGTATAATTTGTTTCCCTCCATTTTGGTTTTTAGCTTCAATGTTATGTTTGATTCCTACTTTCCACTTAAGCTCTGTATTGAGTTTCTTTGCAGTATTTCTCATATCTATTCCAACTTTTCTGGTCCTGCTGTCACACTCCAGTTTAAGTCATTATTCCCCCACCCCCATGCCCAAACTATTTTAATAGTTTCCTAATGCTTATTTATTTATTTATTTATTTATTTAGAGAGCACATGCACAATGTGGGAGAGGGGCAGAGGGAGAGAAAGAATCTTAAGCAGGCTTCACACCCAGCATAGAGCCTGACACGGGGCTTGATCTCACGACCCTGAGCCAAAATCAACAGTCATATGCTTAACTGACTGAGCCACCCAAGTGCTACCCCTAACTGATCTTTCTGCCTCTGGATCTTACCTACTCTTGTCCATCCCACACATCACTGTCAGAGTACTTATTCATCTATTAAAATCATACCTAGGCTTAAAAGGTCCAAATCAAATTCTGAGGTCTTGATGAAATAATGGAGTACATACTGAGAAGTAATCTCCCCAACACCTCTCTTATGGCCTATAACTTATAATTATGTGTGGACATGACTTATCTCTGCCAATTGTTTATCCAATATTCATCTTCTCTTCTTTAGCCACAGGATCGTGATATTGTTGGGTGCGGTTTTATGCCCAGCTATAAAACTACATTTCCCAGGCTCCCTTACAGATAGGGCTGCCAATGTTATATAAACTAAGTTGTCAGGAGATACCTTAATTTGGTTCCCCCAGAAGTAGATCCTGGGACAAGGATTCTAGCACAACTTCTTTGGAGGAGATCCTAGGAAGCATAGGTAGTGGGGAGGGGAAGTGAAATAGCATAAGGTAGGCAGTCAATCAAGGGTTGGTTATTAAGAAAATAATCATGTTTGGTGACTAGAGTTTCATCCTACCAGGGAACTATGGGATGTACCTCAGGTGTTGGCGGTTTCAAGTTGGGACAGTGTGTAAGATGGTAAGAGCAAAGGAATATGACTGAGTTTTATCTTCAATAGAGTTTTTTTTTTTTTTTTTTAGGGTAGTTTTAGGTTCACAGCAAAATTGAGCAAAAGGTACAGATATTTCCCATATGTCTCCTGCCCTGACACATGCATAGCCTTCTCCATTATCAACATCCCTGACCAGAGGAGAACATTTGTTACAACTGATGGACCCACACAGACACATCATAATCACCCAAACACCGTAGTTTACATCAGAGTTCACTCTTGGTATTGTACGTTCTATAGTTTGGACAAATGTGCAATGACATATATCCATCATACAGAGTATTTTCACTTCCTTAAAAATCCTCTGTGCTCTGCCCATTCATCCCTTCGTCCTCCTCAACCTCTGGTGACCACTGATCTGTTTACTATCGCCATAGTTTTGGCTTTTCCAAAATGTCATATAGTTGGAATCATACAGTATATAGCCTTTTCAGATTGGCTTCTTTCACTTAGTACTATGTATTTAAGATTCCTTCCTGTCTTTTCACAGCTTGATAACTTATTTCTTTTTAGCACTGAATAATATTTCATTGTCTGGATGGACCACAGTTTACTCATCTACTGAAGGATATCTTAATTGTTTCCAAGTTATGGTAGTTATGAGTAATCTGCAATAGACATCTGTGTGCATGTTTTTGTGTGGATGAAGTTGGTAGATAAGGTTTCAGCTCCTCTGGGTAAACACTAAGGAGTGCAATTGCTGGACCCCATGGTTAGAGTATAATGTCTTCCATAATGGCTAAACCACTTTGCATTCCCACCAGCAATGAATGAGAGTTCTTGTTTGTCCGCATCCTCGCAGACATTTGGTGTTGTCAGTGTTCTGGATTTTGGTTATTCTGAAGGTGTCTAGTGGCATCTCATTATTGTTTTGTGGCTGTTTTTTTTTTTTTATTTTTTTTAACGTTTATTTATTTTTGAGACAGAGAGAGACAGAGCATGAACGGGGGAGGGTCAGAGAGAGAGGGAGACACAGAATCTGAAACAAGCTCCAGGCTCTGAGCCATCAGCACAGAGCCTGATGCGGGGCTTGAACTCACGAACCGTGAGATCATGACCTGAGCCGAAGTCGGACGCTTAACCGACTGAGCCACCCAGGCGCCCCGTGGCTGTTTTATTTTTTAAATAACATTTCATTTTTACTATAAGCATATGTTAACTTATTTAAAATTTAGTTATATAATAAAATGGAAAAAAAGCTAATGATTTAACGCGAAGTGCAAAAAGTAGGGTATAGAATTATTTACTCTTATTACAACTACAAAACACAAAAACTGATGCATAGTTTTACAAAATGGAGAAGAAAATCCTGAATGCTTGTAGTGGCTTTTCAGCTCACAGCCCTAGCTCCTAGTGCAATGAGTGTGCAATAAGTATTTGTTGTTCTTAATGTTGGTCTTGGGGACAAATTAATCTATTTTCCAAATTTGCTGTAATACGATGCTATAATTTTCACAATGAAAAAAATATATAACTATACAAAATAAGACTGATTTCACACCCCCCAAACAATAACACAGGGAGAGAGGGCTTTCACGTTGTTTATAGAAAGATTTCATTTTTTTTTTCTTGTTTTAATTTTTTTTTTTAAATTTTTTTTTTAACGTTTATTTATTTTTGAGACAGAGAGAGACAGAGCATGAACAGGTGAGGAGCAGAGAGAGAGGGAGACACAGAATCTGAAACAGGCTCCAGGCTCTGAGCTGTCAGCACAGAGCCCGACGCGGGGCTTGAACTCACGGAACGTGAGATCATGACCTGAGCCGAAGTCAGACGCTTAACCGACCAAGCCACCCAGGCGCCCCTATAGAAAGATTTCAAATGCGGTGTCTACTACTGCGGGGCTTCTGGAAATCTCCCTCAAGAGAGCACCCTCCTCCCCTCCTTCCTGCCTAGAATGTTGACCGGGTATCATGGTGGCCATCTTGGACCACAGGGTGACTGAGGATGAAACTGCCATCTAAGGATAGTGGGGGAAAAACACAGGAGACACTTGGGTCTCTGTGACCAGGGGGCTCAATACCAGCTCTGGATTACCTCTCTGCAGGCTTCTTTTATGTGTAAGAACAGCAACAACAACAAACATCTTTCTATCTTCCTCACGCTGCGGTTATGTGTGCTGCTGCCATTTGTAGCCAAAGTCCATCCAGGCTTGTGTTTCTCTTACAAGACCAGGAAGCTTCTTGCGGGGAGGAATCTATCCGTTCATTGTTGTACGCAGCATAGCACTCCACACAGTGCACATAGAACCAAATCCTCAGTCATCTCTGTGAAAAGAATTGAATTCAACGCACGTGGAGAACTGAGCGTAAAGCCCCGCGTTGGATGATGTCGGCATCTGAAGATGAATAAAACCTTTTCTCCGCCCTGACTGATGATACAATTGCTGGATGTGCTCGTGTGCGCATGTTGTCGCTGCTTTGCAACTGATATACCTAGGTAGGCGGAGGAGAGAAGGGAGTCAGCCCCCTGACTGTCCGAGTAAAAACAAGATGCCCATTCACTTCTGTCCTCTCCCGGCATCCTTGGCTCGTTAGCGTCTGCTGGAAAAGCCAGGCCTTGCCTGGTGTTACCATGACGTCTGAGCTTTGAGAGCTGTTTCCTTTCTTCCTAAGCCTAAGAAAGATTATGCTAGTGATATCTGAATAGCTTGAGTTAGCTGGGTATGAGCACAGAGGAAGTGGTTCCCTAGCAACAGGAGCCTCTGAAAGCCTCTGAGCGTTCAGTGCTTCTCCCTGCTTTTTGTTTTCTCTCCTCCATGTTGCCTGTCAGCAAACAGCCCGAGTGATTGCACCTGCTCTGAATTAGGGCCAGTCAGTAAAAAACTCCAGCAGTTCAGTTTTTTTAAGTCAAACGGCTCTGTTCCTCTTTTGGTCAAGCTTCCTCATGAGGTCTGGGGCCTGTTTTGCTCCTGGGCAGACCATAATTACCTCAGATCATACTTCCTTTTTGCTGTTCAGATCTTGACCAGAAATGGAAAATATTGAGATGCCTGAAGAAAATTTTAACTGAGTGTTTTTTGGACAAAAATCTAGTTGTTGTACATTTTTTTCAAATGTGCTAAATCTCTTAAGAAAAAGTTTGGTAGGCCTTTACCTTCTAAAGCTTTTATTCTCACCCCATTCTTACTTTGTTTGTCGACAGAAGCCCAATGAATTCTTCATTCCTTATATATGTCAGCATCTCAATATGATAGTGAATATGCAAGATGATTGGGGCAATAATAAAGTATCTTCTTTTTTTAAAAAAGTTTATTTATTTTGAGAGACAGAGAGTGCACACACAAGTGGGTGAGGGGCGGAGAGGGGCAGGGAGAGAATCCCAAGCAGGCTCCAAGCCATCAGCACAGAGCATGACTTGGGGCTCGAACTCATGAACCGTGAGATCATGACCTGAGCTGAAATCAAGAGTAAGACGCTTAATTGGCTGAGCCACCCAGGTGCCCCTAAAGTATCTCCTTACAACATCACCTCAGTCTAGCAAAATAATACTAGGTTCTTGCAATAGATACCCTTACTGCGGGTGGGGGGGGGGGGTGAGCACTGGTCCTGTTCTTTTTCCAGCCCCAGGAGGTATCTGAGAAAGTAAATCTGCACAGATTGTACCACATAGGGCTAGCATGGAGTCAGAATTACAGTGGAAATGTCTTGATTCATTTTCAAACAGCAATCTGGATGAGAATGGTGATCTTATAGGAAGTGGTTATACAACCATACCTACCAATTGGCTAGTATAATTCGCAGTCCCGAATATCTGGCCAAGACTGCAGGTGACGAATGGTAGCCTGCACCTAATTATAATTGAGCCTAACAGCTCCTAGAAGGCTTGTCATCTACACCTCCTAAAATATTTTTATTCACTCATTTGTTCAACCGACAAATATTTGCAGCCAGTTGTCTCCTATTGTGTGTCAAGAGACCGCGCTGTGTCTTGTGGGAAAGACGTGAACAACACTGTCTGTAACCTCAGGGAAGTCTCAATCTAACAGAGGAAGTAAGTTATGTACCCACACAACTGTCAAGCAAGATCGTAGTCTAAACAAAGATAATCCGTGCAATTCTAGACATTCTCTTTAATTGACTCTTTCTATGAGAGGGCAGAGGTGAAGGTAGGGTGACCTTACCTTTCTGAGTAATCAACTACAGTGTAAGGAAGGGGAGCTGAGAAGTTACGTCTGTTCTGTAGATAAACAGGGGACTCGGTCTCCAAGACTATTTATCTAGGTCTTTTATTACCCTTACACTTATTAAAACAACGGAATGAAACAGCAAAATTCCCTTGTGTTGCGATAGTCTGTTTCTATCCAAGTGGTCTATTTTTAATCAACGTTAAGAGCTTGACATATGTCAGCCAATGTGACATAAAACAGAAACCAGGAAGAAAATTTATCTGGGATCTGGGAAAAATAAAAAATAAACCCTAGCTCAGGGGAAATTTGAATTGCCACTGTTTGTCTTACTTTCCTCTCAGGCATTATTTTCCACTAGGAATTGAGAAAGGAAGAAAAATGCATCTCAGTAGCCAAACCCTCTGGGAGCCAGGCTGTCTTGTTAATAGCCATATCCCCTGCAACAAGCTGAGGAGTCTATTGAGGGTACTGTGCGTGGTCTTGACCATGGTCACGGTTAACCAGAAAAAAAATGAGTTATAAATCAGTGGAGATGTGGGGGAGGGGAAGAAAGCACCAAAGTCTGGCAACCACGGTGTGTTCTTTCTCAGGCTGGCTTAGACCAAAGGAGAGCAAAAATCTAAAAGTCATTCATAATGTACCCAGGTGACAAGCCTTTGGGGACCATTTTAGACTTACTGAATCAAGCCACTGCCTTCTGTGGTGTTGACACCTATTCAAGATTGATGAAGTGGAGAACGTGAGACAGGCAATAAAAGAGTCTTTTGCAGCCAAATAAGTGATTTGCACCCTAGGACAGAAAGGACAGTGAGGTCCTAGCCATGAAAAGAACTGGATTCCCCAAGGATATGTCCTGAATCATGACGGTAGGGCTGTGATACAGCTACGTGAGTCCTAGGGCATAATTCCCCCCTCCGCCACCCTCAGGATTTTCAATTCTGAACCCTCAGGATTTTCAATTCTGAACCTAATGGCATACAGGAAGATCGTGGCTGATGATTAGTTTTATAATGTTGCAAACATATTTTCCCGTGGCACTCAATGAGCATGTAGCAGGCTCCGTTAGTCACGGTTCTCTGAGATACAGAATCAATAGGATACATCTATGTCTGTGTCTGTTTCGAGAGAGACACAGAGAGAGACAGGGGGAGGAGATAGATTTATTATAAAGAATTGGATCATGTGATTTGGGAGGTAAGACCCAAGATTAGAAGCTATGCAGGGTCAAATGGCCAGAGGTCATTTTAAGTCATTTAGAGGTCAGAAAAGCCAATGGTTCAGTGCCAGTCCAGGGCCAGCAGGCTGGAGTCCCAGAAAGAGCTGACATTTCAGTTTGAGTTCAAAGGTAGAAAAAAATCCTGTCATTCAGGGGAAGGTCAGACTTGTTGGTCTTTTCAGGCCTTCAGCTGATTAGATGAGGTCCACCCACATTCAATTGGGCAATCTGCTTTGCTGGGACTACTGATTTAAATGTTAATCTCATCTATGGGGGGCCTGGGTGGCTCAGTCGGTTAAGCATCCACTTCAGCTCAGGTCATGATCTTACAGCTCGTGAGTTCAAGCCCCATGTCAGGCTTTGTGCTTGGAGCCTGCTTTAGATTCTGTGCCTCCCTCTCTCTCTGCCCCTTCCCTGCTCATGCTCTGTCCCCCCCTCTCTCTCTCTCAGAAGTAAATAAACATTAAAGAAAATTTTTTTAATGTTAATCTCATCTAAAAACACCTTCACAGATTGTTGAAACAGTTTATTGTACACCTGAAACTAATATAACATTGTAGGTTAACTATACTGGAACTTAAAATATAAAAAAAAAAACTTACAGAAACATCTAGAATAGTGTTTGAGCAAATATCTGGCCACTCTCACCTAGTCAAGTTGACACATAATTAACCATTGCACAAGCTTTGCCTCCTAGGCCCGTTCAAACAAAGTAAGGAAGTTAATATTTATTGAACATCTACTAGACCAGACACTCTGCATTTATTCCTTCTTATAAATAAGGGGTAATTTATTGCCAGCTTTGTGTAACTAGTCATTAAAATAATGGGAAGGAAGAAGTTTATACGAAAGACCTTTCCTGTCTGTCAAGGAGAAAGAAAGGTTTTTGTATTTTGTTTTTGTGTTTTGTAGTAAACACAATCATACCAATGCTATATATGTGCTACATCCTTCATGATGCTTTCACAATTATTTTATTCGATCTGTGATTAAAATACCTTGACCTAGAGTAGGACCGGTAAATTTTCACTGTAGAGGAGAATTATAATTTAATTCACTGTAATTTTCACTGTACAGGTATAGAAACTGAGTCATAGAGAAAGTAAATGACTTAAGATTATATGGCAAAGTTGAAGCAAAACAGGACAAGACCCTCACATTTTCTGGCTTCTAGCATAGAGGAAAACATTGGCCATGTTTGCAGTATGTATGTATGTATGTGTGTCTGCTCATGTAGACGGTGCTGATGGGCTTTGCAGTGGCAGGCAGAGTGAGTGGGACACCTGGTCATGAGTCCCCAAATCAGACAAGGCGGCTATGGTTCCTAGCTCAACCTCTGGTTTGTTGTTTGACTTCAGGAAATTTTCTTAGGTTTAAAATTGGAGAACTAAAACCATCTCATTGGCGAGGTATGAGGATAACACAATATAATACATGGAATGCACAATGCCAGGTACACAGTAAGGGATTAAATGGAGAATTAAATTGGAATATTAGGCATTCCATAAATGTTAGCCAGCGTTATGACTACTGTTGAATCATTATAGATTCGCAGTACCTCTTGGCCTCTCCCTTCACAGCTCTGCCTTATTTCAGAACAGGATTGGGTAGACAGAGGGAGAGAGAATAAGACAAAGGAGGTACATATTCCTCCTCCTTACTGGCACCATTAGGTAATTTCCAAATAAGTCATATGACAACAGCTTTAAAAAAATCTCACATTGGACAGCTGTTTTCTTATGTCTTTGCCCACGGTGACCTTAAATTGCCCTTTGGAATTATTTCCTGGCTGCTTGGAATGTCTGCTGAGGTCCTGTACCCGAGGGTCAGTCATCTAAAACTGGCCTAACTTGGCTTTGCGTCAGTTTGTCTAACCCAGTGTTGGTCCTCAGTGCAGCAACTTATATGTTCCCAAACCACTGCTGGCTTCAGTTATTCAGGGGTCTCATGCGGCAGAGGGCCACAAACTCCAAAAACGTGTTTTATTGGTTTACCTGTCAAAATTGTAGTTCTTATACGTGATTGGTAGTTACTCTATATTGTATTATGGGTATTTATTATATACAACACATATTCATTATATATAATAATATATTGTGTATATTATATATAATGACTATATATAATATACAAGTATTGTATGTACAGTAATACATTGTGTGTGTGTGTGTATATATATATATATATATATTGGATAAGGGCCATTAGGAAGTATCAACTTGGTTATTTATCTACCTAAGAAGAAACTACAGAGTGTGGTAGAACTTTGTTGATGATTAATTATATTATTTAAGGAAGCACATTTTGTTAAAGCACATTTGCCCTTCAGCTAGAGCTACTGAAGTAAAGAAAAGTAACCTTTTCATTTGTGAAGCAAAAGAACATTCCTCTCGTAGGATATTATAGAACCACCGTAAATCTTTTGACTCCAAGCCCCCTTGGAAGTGGGAGCAAATTATGCTAAGTAAAGGGTGAAATCATTGTAATTGGATCACAACTCCTTTGAAGCAAGTTTTCTATTTAAAAATTTTTTTAATGTTTATTTATTTTTGAGAGAGAGAGAGAGGGAGAGAAAGCAAACATGAGTGGGGGAGGGTCAGAGAGAGAGGGAGATACAGAATCCGAAGCAGGCTCCAGGCTCTGAGCTGTTAGCACAGAGCCCA